>NW_019154191.1:83159-168313 GCF_002288905.1 Enhydra lutris kenyoni
AAATTCATGGCTTTTCCCCCATGATTCTTTAGTCTTTCAAAGTTAAAATTTTTAAATTTTCATTCTTTTTTTCTTTTTAAAAAATTTTCGTCATTCCTATTTCAACCTATTTTAATTATCTTTTCAAAACCTTTTTAAAAATCTTTTAAAATTTTCATTGCTATAGTCATATTCTCCCTTCACTGTATTTAACCTTATTTTTTGTATACATATAAGTTTTTCTTTCTTTAAAATTTTGGGATACAGTTTCTTCTAACAGACCAAAATATACCCTAAATCTAGCACATGGCTTTGTTCTCATCTCCAGCCTGATCACATTCTCTCCTTTTTTTTTCTTTTTTTTTGAACCAACTTCTTATATTTTCAATTCCTTTTTTAGAATCTTTTTTCATTTTCATCTATACAGTCATATTCCATCCCTTCATCATGCTTACCCTTCTTTTGTATATATGTAAGTTTTTCTTTCTTTAAAATTTTGGGAGGCAGTTTCTTCTAACAGACCAAAATATACCCCAAATCAAGTGTGTGGTACTTTTCTATTCACAGTCTAATCATATTTTTTCCCCTTTCTTCTCCCCCCAGTTTGGGGTCTCTTTTGATTTGGTTAGTATGTATTTTTCTGGGGCCATTACCCTTTTAACATTTTGTTTCCTCATTTATCTATTCTTCTCTGGACAAAATGACAAGGCAGAAAAACTCACCTCAAAAAAAAAAAAAAAAAAAAAAGAACAAGAGGCAGTACCGACTGATAGGGACCTAATCAATATGGACATTAGTAAGATGCCAGAACTAGAGTTCAGAATGATGATTATAAAGATACTAGCCAGGCTTGAAAAAAAAGCATAGAAAATACTAGAGAATCCCTTTCTGGAGAAACAAAAGAATAAAAATTTTAACCAAGTTGAAATAAAAAAAACTATTAATGAGGTGCAATCAAGAATAGAGGCTCTTACTGCTAGGATAAATGAGGAAGAAGAGAGAACTAGTGATATAGGAGACCAAATGATGGAGAATAAAGAAGCTGAGAAAAAGATAAACAAGTATTGGACCACAAGGGGAGAATTCAAGAGATAAGTGATACCATAAGATGAAACAATATTAGAATAATTGAGATCCCAGAAGAAGAAGAAAGAGGGGGGCAGAAGGTATATTGAAGCAAATTATAGTAGAGAACTTCCCTAATTTGGGGAAGGAAACAAGCATCACAATCCAGGAGGCACAGAGAACCCCTCTCGAAATCAATAAAAATAGGTCAACACCCTATTTAATATCATTTAATAGTAAAACTTACAAGTCTCAGAGACAAAGAAAAAAATCCTGAAAGCAGCTCAGGACAAGAGGTCTGTAACCTACAATGGTAGAAATACTAGATTGGCAGCAGACCTATCCACAGAGACCTGGCAGGTCAGAAAGGACTGGCATGATATATTCAGAGCACTACATGGAAAAAATATGCAGTCAAGAATACTATATCCAGCTAGGCTGTCATTGAAAATAGAAGGAGAAATAAAAATCCTCCAGGACAAACAAAAACTAAAAGAATTTACAAACACCAAACCAGCCCTACAGGAAATATTGAAAGTGGTCCTCTAAGCAAAGAGAGAGCCTAAAAGAAACAGACCAGAAAGGAACAGAGACAATATACAGTAACAGTCACCTTATAGGCAATACAGTGGCATTAAATTTATATCTTACTATAATTACTCTGATAGTAAATGGGCTAAATGCCCCAAACAAATGACATAGGGTATCAGAATGGATAAGAAAAACAAGACACATCAATATGCTGTCTACAAGAAACTCATTTGAGACCCAAAGACACCTCCAGATTTAAAGTGAGAGGGTGAAAAACCATTCACCATGCTAATGGACATCAAAAGAAAGCTGGGGTGGCAATTCTTATATCAGACAAATTAGATTTTAAGCCAAAGGCTATAATAAGAGATGAGGAAGGACACTATATTACACTTAAAGGGTATGTCCAACAAGAAGATCTAACAATTTTAAATATCTATTCCCCTAACATGCAAGCAGCCAATTATATAAACCAATTAATAATAAAATCAAAGAAACACTTCAACAATACTACAATAATATTAGGGGACTTTAACACCCCCCCCCCACTGAAATGGACAGATCATCTAAGCAAAAGATCAAGGAAATAAAGGCTTTAAATGACATACTGGACCAGATGGACATCACAGATATATTCAGAAAATTCCATCCAAAAACAACAGAACACATATTCTTCTGTCGTGCACATGGAACATTCTCCAGAATAGATCACATCCTGGGTCATAAATCAGGTCTCAACTGGTACCAAAAGATTGGGATCATTCCCTGCATATTTTCAGACCATAATGCTTTGAACCTAGAACTCAACCACAAGAGGAAAGTTGGAAGGAACTCAAATACATGGAGACCAAAGAGCATCCTACTAAAGAATGAATGGGTCAACCAGGAAATTGAAGAAGAATTCTAAAAATTCATGGAAAAAAATGAAAATGAAAACAACTGTTCAAAATCTTTGGGATGAAGGAAAAGCAGTCCTAAGAAGGAAGCATATGGCAATATAGGCCTATCCCAAGAAGCATAAAAAGTCTCAAATACACAACTTAACTTTACATATAAAGAAGCTACAAAAAGAACAACAAAGCCTAAAGCCAGCAGGACAGAATAAAGATTAGAGCAGAAATAAATGATACAGAAACAAATGAAAAACAGTAGAACAGATTAATAAAACCAGTTCTTTGAAAAAATTAATAAAATTGTTAAACCCCCTAGCTAGACTTATCAAAAGGAAAACAGAAAGGACCAAAATAAATAAAATAATCAGAAAGGAGACATAACAACCAACTTCACAGAAATATAATTATAAGAGAATATTATGAAAAATTACATGCCAACAAATTGGACAAACTGGAAGGGATAAAGCCCTAGAAAGATAAATTACCAATACTGAAACAGGAAAAAATAGAAACCTTGAACAGATCAATAACCAGCAAAGAAATTGAATTAGTAATCACAAAACTCCCAATAAGTAAGTCTAGCTCTGGATGACTTCATAGGTTTTCCAAAAAACAGAAATGCAAGGAAAACTTCCAAATTCATTCTATCAGGCCACTATTACCCTGATATGAAAACCAGATAAAAACACCACCAAAAAAAGAGAAATACAGGCCAGTATCTCTGATGAACATAGATGCAAAAATCCTCAACAAAATACTAACATGCCAAAGGCAACAATACATTAAAACAATTATACACCACAATCAGGTGGGAATTATTCCCATGAGGAAATGATGTTCATTATTCACAAATCAAGCAATGCTATATACCACATTAATAAAAGAAATGATAAGCACCATATGATCATTTCAAATGATGCTGAAAAAGCATTTGATGAAGTACAGCATCATTCATGATAAAAAACCCTCTACAGAGGAGGTTTAGAGGGAACATACATAAAAATCCTAAGGGCCATTTATGAAAAACTCACAGCTAGTATTATCCTAAATTGGGCAAAACCTGAGAGCTCTTCTTTGACAGTCAGGAAGAAGACAGGGATGTCTAACTCTCACCAGTTATTTAACATTGTATCAGCCACAGCAGTCAGATAACAAAATTATCATATGGTTTCATTTATTTGTGGAACACAGGAATAACATGGAGGACATTAGGAGAAGGAAAGGAAAACTGAAGTGGGGGAAATTGGAGGGGGAGATGAACCATGGGAGACTGTGGACTCTGAGAAACAAACTGAGGGTTTTGGAAGGAAGGTGGGTGAGGGATAGGTGAGCCTGGTGGTGGGTGTTAAGGAGGGCACATATTGCATGGAGCACTGGGTGTGGTACATAAACAATGAATTTTGAAACCCTGAAAAAATTAAATTAAATTAAAAAAAAGAAAAAGCATCCAAACTATTTCAGATGACATGATACTATATAATGAAAACACTAAAGACTTGTCCAAAAACCTGCTAGAAGTGATACATGAATTCAGTATAATTTCACGATACAAAATCAAATTACAGAAATCTGTTGCACTTCTATACAGCAATAATGAAGCAGCATAAGGAGAAATTAAGGAATCATTTCCATTTTAATTGCATCCAAAACCATAAGATACTTAGGAATTAACCTAACCAAAGAGGTAAAATATCTGTACTCTGAAAACTATAAAACACTGAGGAAAGAAATTGAAGATGACGGGGCGCCTGGGTGGCTCAGTGGGTTAAGCCGCTGCCTTCGGCTCAGGTCATGATCTCAGGGTCCTGGGATCGAGTCCCACATCGGGCTCTCTGCTCAGCGGAGAACCTGCTTCCTCCTCTCTCTCTCTCTCTGCCTGCCTCTCTGCCTACTTGTGATCTCTCTCTCTGTGAAATAAATAAATAAAATCTTTAAAAAAAAAAAAGAAATTGAAGATGACATGAAGAAATGGAAAGACATTCCATGCTCATGGATTGGAAAAACAAATATTATTAAAATGTCTATACTACCCAAAGCAATCTACACATTTAATGCAATTCCATCAAAATACCACCAGCATTTTTCACAGAGCTAAAACAAACTGCTAAAATTTATGGAACTACAAAAGATCCCAAATAGTCAAAGTAACCTTGGGGAAAAAAAAACAAAACGCAAAGCTGAAAAGCAACGTTGACCAAAAAAAAAAAAAAAAAAAAAAAAAGAAAGAAAAAAGAAAAAAAGAAAAGCATCACTATTCCAGACTTCAAGTTATATTACAAAGCTATAGTAACCAAAACAGTATGGTACTTGCAAAAAAAAAAAATAGACAAAGATCAATAGAACAGAATAGAAATCCCAGAAATGAACCCACAACTATATCATCAATTAACCTTCAACAAAGGAGGAAAGGATATCCAAATGGGAAAAAAGAATGTCTCTTCATCAAATGGTATTGGGAATACTGGACAGCCACAGGCATAAGAATGAATCTGGACCACTTTCTTACACCAAACACAAAAATAAACTCAAATGGATTAAAGACCTAAATGTGAGAGAGGAAACCATTAAAATCCCAGAGAAGAACATGGGCAGTAACCTCTGACATTGGCTATAGCAACTTCTATTGCTGAGGCAAGTGAATTGAAAGCAAAAATAATCTATTGGGACCTCATCAAAATAAAATGCTTCTGCACAGCGAAGGAAACAACAAAACTAAAAGGCATCCTGTGGAGTGGGAGAAGATATCTGATAAAGGGTTAGTATTCAAAATATATAAAGAGCTTATAAAACTCAACACCCAAAAATGAAAAATCCAATTAAAAACAGGTAGAAGACATGAATAGACATTTTTCCATAGAAGATATACAGATGACCAACAGACACATGAAAAGTTGCTCAACATTTTCCTCATGCATGAGCAAAGTGATAGTTTTCACTTAATTGGAAATTTACTGCTATTTGGAAATAAACTTCAAATTCTTGGGTGTGCTCATTTCCAACCACAGTGAAGTGGTGAGGTATTTTTTTTTGGCTGTCTGTTAGATATATTCCAAATATTTTAAAATAAGCATGTATTCCGAAATAAAATAAAATAAAATATAGCAAATATTATGAAAATATTAAGTGGTACTTACTGATAGATGCCTCCAAAGCACTCTAAGTTTTTATTTTTAGAAGATATCCCATATGTAGCCCTGTTCTAGTCTGGCTCCCTATATTAAGATCCACCCCTCCCTCCCAGACACCCCCTTATCCTCCAGTCTACTCAATCTTCTGTCTTTTCTTTTTCTTTTATTTCTTTTTATTTGCATTTTACAGAAGCAAAAACTAAAAATTAAAGGGATAGGAGAAAAATACTGGCTCTGAAGTATATGAAGATTCCAACAAACTTAAATTCTGTTTGCTATAGATTAAAGCTATACAAATGCCGTTTTCAACTGTGCATATTCCTTTAGATGACACCAAGCTAGGGTCAGAATTTAGAATACAGGATTTTACTTAGCATCTTCAGAAAAGGGCACGTTCTGAGTTGAAGTCATTTTAACACATAAACATATCCATATTTTTAGATATATTGGTGGTGGCTTTATATATTATATTAAATTTAAAACATTTTGGTAGAGCAGACAATGCATGCAGTTTGAAATCTTAGAATCTGGCAGGTCTTGCCATATATAATTCACTACCTAGACTGTAACAAAATAGTATGTTAAGACTAATATTTTTAAAAATTTCTCTGATAACACCTGGAAATGACAAAAACCTCAAATTAAGAGTATGTATACTTTGATTAATCATTTAGACTTTGGGTTCCCAAACTGGATAACACTGCCACCTTGTGGCAAACACTTATTATGGAGGGGTTTGTTTAAATATTAAAAAACCACCACCACCCCCTAGTTTTTCCCTGATGGTATTACAGCTACAGTGTGAAGATACTTGCATGGCTGATGGAGGCAGTCTCATTCTGTATTCCAAAGATGGGACAATTTGTGTTAATAAGTAACTGAGCAAGAATATGCATTCTTGGTGTGTTCTCTTAAAATCAAAATTGAGTAATATTCAAACCAAACATTCTTTAAAAAAGAAAATGAAAACCTACATGACTTTCAAGAAATGTAAATGTTTATGAGCCAAAATACAAAAGAAACTATTTAACAGATATAGGTCACTAAACTAATTTCTGGTTTTATCCCTTTAAGGGATCAATTGGACATATGTCTCCTCTAAAAAAGCAGGAAAAAAAAGTCAAACATCCCCATGATAAATTATGCAAATGGTTTGATTTTGTAAAGTAAACAGCAAAGTTCCTTCACCCCTTTCATGGCATTTCAGAAAAACCAAAATGGTAACTGGGTTTTCCAAATTTTGTCTGAACTTCTCATTGTGTAACTTAAGTCAAATTATCTAACCTCTCTGAATCTGTTTTTCTACCTGAAACAATGGTCATAATAATATCATCCATGTCACTGGACTTTATGAGGATTAAATGAATTACTGCAAGTAAATTGTTCCTTAAAATCATGCCTAACATCACAGGAATCATTCATAAAATTTTGCATCTCATTATTATTACAAATGGATTGAGATCAAATTACCTACATATAATGTGTTAGGTTTATCATAATTTTGTGATGTGACTTGATTTGCCTGTCATTATATGAAAATGGGCTCTCTAGTTTCCATTTACAGCCAGTATATGCCAAATGATGATTGTGCCTCCACAGTTCTATTTATTGTTTTGTCCATGCGATGGGCTTTGGACTCTGTCCCCCTTCTGCCATGTATTAGACTTGGAAAAACTAGTTAATTCAGATTATTAATAAAGTGTAGAACAGTATATATTTCACAGAGTTGCTTTGGTGATTTTTTTTAAAGATTTTATTTATTTATTTGACAGAGAGATAGATCACAAGTAGGCAGAGAGGCAGTCAGAGAGAGAGGAGGAAGCAGGCTCCCCGCTGAGCAGAAAGCCTGATGTGGGCCTCGATCCCAGGACTCTGGGACCATGACCTGAGCCGAAGGCAGAGGCTTTAACCCACTGAGCCACCCAGGCGCCTTGCTTTGGTGATTAAAAGAAGTAATGCATATATAAAGTATGAGACTTAAAACAGCTTCAATCAAGGCTCTCTGGTATAGTTAAAAAAATAAAATTCACTCCATCTGTAACAATTTTAGTATCTATTACATAATATACATTGTTGTAGAAATGAGCCAACAAGTAAAATTATGGGAGAATGGTTCCTGTGAGGGAGGATGGGGTTAAAGGATAATATACTTGATTTCACAGGTATTGGGGTGGAGAATAAGCATAGTGTGTGTAAGAGGCAGGATAGTGTGATGGCAAAATGCCTGAAAATGGAGTTGGACAGATCTGGGCCTGAATTCAGGTTCTTTTCCAATCGTTTAGGCCTTGGTTATTTTACCAGATCTTTTGAACAATTTTCCCCAGAAGTGGGAAAAATAGGATTGCTATGGGATTAAATGAGAAAAATGTAATGTGCTTCCCACTGAGCCTAGGTCACAAAATAAGTCAATAAATAGTAACCAGTTATTTTTAATTATTTGTAAAGAAATATTTTCTGTATTAGAGACTTGAGCACCTCATTAGAACAATCTTTTTAAGCATTCTAGTTTCAATGCCTGTGGGAAAGAGGTGGTAAGTGGAAGTCAGGACAGAAATAGGAAGTGAATTATTTCAGGGCCAGGGAATGGGACAAGCAGAATTAAAGTAACTATCTTTGAATTAAGTGGTTAAAATAGCAGGTAATTTAGGGAGACTGCCAAGCATAAATAAGCTCTCAGACTCCTTCTAGCTTCTTGCTTCACTCTCTCAAGATCCAAGAAAAGAGTAAATAAAGTGGTGGTCAAACAGGTCCTATCCCTCACCACATGGGGGAGCACTTAGGCATATTAAACATGAGCATTGTGACTTCATCACTATGACGCAGCGACTGTGCAAGGGGGTGAAGCAGTAATACACCCCCAGGATCATTTTTTTCTTCCCCTCACTTCTGGCCTGTTGGCAGAGAAAGGCCAGATGACAACCTGAAATCCAGCCAAGCCTACAGCTGTAATCGCTGGTGAGGTCAACTCCAGCAAATCAGAGGCATCAATACTCTTTAGGTGGACCTTTATTTTACCCATTCTCATCTTGATAGAGGGGTCTCAAAGTACGAATCAAGTTGAGAAAAAACAGAAACATCCTAAAGCCTCCCACTACAGCACTGTAGTTAAAGACCCCTTCTCCATCAAGACACTTAGTCACTGGCCAACCAGTCATCTGCCAACCCATCATCTGCTAGCCAGTCCTCAGCCAACCAGTCATAAGTCAGCAAGTCCTTAGCCAACCAGGGATGAATCAACTGGGTGTGAACCAATCAGGCATGAAGGAATCAAGCTTACCAGACATGAACCAACCACGGATGAGCCAGCCAGGCACAAGCTTATTTGGTACAAACCAACTGGACATAAATCAACCAAATACAAGCTTAACTGACATGAACCAACTGAGCATGAAACAACCGGGGAGGAGTCAATCAGGCAGAAGTCAACCAGGCACATGGCGTCCAGGTTTGAGCCAACTAGGCCTGAGCCAACCAGCCCTAAGCCAATCAGGCATGAGCCAACCAAGCATGAGGCAACCATACTCGAGCCAATTCAGCATAAGTCAACAAAGCATGAGGCAACTAGGCCCAAGCCAACCATTCACAAGTCAACCAGGCCCGAGGCAACCAGGCCTGAGCCAATTCAGTATGAGTCAATCTGGCATGAGGCAACCAGGCTGGAGCCAATCAGGCCCAAGTCAAGCAGGAACAAGCCAATCAGGAACAAGTCATGCAGGTATGAATCAACGAAGTCCAAGCCAACCAGGCATGAGGCAACCCGGCAGAAGCCAATCAGGCATGAGGCAACCAAGCAAGAATTCTTTCCGAGTAAGACCTGCAGAGGCTCATGACTGCCCAGAAATCCTGCGCCTAATTAAAGTAAGCATCTTTCTCCTTATTCTGTGGAGTTTTATGGCATTAGTTTAGGCCTGAGAGTAAGGAAGGCTTAGGTTGGGTTTGAATCCTAGCTCTGCTAATTATGACCCATGTACACAACTTTCTGGAAGTTACTGGACCTCTCTAGGCTTCAATTTTCACATCTAAAATCAAGATCATAATACTATCTACATGAAAAGATTGTTGTAATAACATAAAATAAATATACATAAATTTTTTGACTTAAAGTAGTGGGCTCAGGAAGTTGGGAGGGATGAATTCGTGGATATTTCAGGGACCTAGTATTTTGTCCCTCCTAGGGAATTTTTAACTTTAAAAGAGGATCTTAGAGAAAAGGAATGTTTCACTTAAATGAATGACCTATCAGTGATAGAATTTCAGGTATTAATATATAAGATTTTAGGGTAGGAAGTCTTGTTGCTTTTAGGACCACACCCAAGTATAGAAGCTAATGATTGTGCAGGAAACAATATTCAACCAGAATAATTTTCCATACAATTTCAGACAATTCTTTGACTACTAAAGCCCATTTTAATGGTTTTCCTGGAAATCATCCCAGTAAAGAGGACAAACTAATAGTGACAGTTACTGTGCTGAAGTTCTGTGGTACTCAAAGCAATCACTTATGTGATGCACAATCTAAACAACTCCATATAAAAGTAGTAGCCTAGATTTTTAATGGATTAAATATGAGACTGGAATAAGGCACAGGTTATAGATAAGGGAACATTATAAAGAGTTTTGCAATGAAAATGTTCCCATCTACTAATTTATATATACATATATTTTATATATATTCTTTCTTCCTATCTATCTATCCTTAAATTAGGCCAAGTTTCTGTTCCCTTTTATCAGAGAATGTGTTTTAATGGCCAAAATAGAACACCAAACGTTTTCTAGTGAAATCCATCTGATGGAATGATGCTAGGTCCTATTACAGATCTGTAAGAACTGGGTTATCTATCCTTCTATATCTTCCATTCTGTCCTATCCCCACAAGTTCCCATATCATTTCTCTAACTGGCATTTATCTGCATGATTAGATCATCAATCAAAATACTAGGTACAACATGTTAATTATTCCAGAAGCACACTTTCCCATGTCAAAAAATTAATTTTTTGTAGCTTAGTATCTGACACTCAGTTGGCAATTAATAAATTTATTCTTGAATGGCAATGAACCTCTCTATCCAGAAAAATTACCTTATCTTTCCAAACATCACCAAGGGAAAAATATATCACGGACTGTCCCACTTCAATGAACCTGTATTTGTGGAGTTCCTGACATTTACTTTTAAATTTGCCTCATATACCAGAATATACTCCAGGAAGTTCCTTGGGAATAATTCTAGTGGTATTCACTAGAAAAGTAACAGAAAAGCTAAAATTACTTACTCTTATAGAAATGAGACATTAGTTACTCATAGACATGAATGTAATAATTAATTTGCTTTGAGATTTATGCTCTAATAATCTGAGAGTGGGCAACGACTTTCCAAGCATGAGATCCAAATCATGTATTAATTTTAATGTGCAAAAAAAATGATATAGAGAAAAGCCACATCAACAAAGTCTAAACTGGGAAAAACACCTCACAGGCAAACATGACAGATGTTTCTGTAAAGTCTACTAGCTTTATTGTATATAGACTTTGTGACATCTACCTTCAATATGCAGGAATATTTTTCACTTTACTTCCACCTTTCTGGTTGTATTCAAGCTACCTGGACAATCTTCATGAGTAAGTTATTGACATAGTTGATATTCTCTCTATGGACATTTAGATTTTAAGGTTCTAGATGATTGGAGTTAATTCTCACTCACGTCTATTAATATTGACTGTGGCGGGGCACCTGGGTGGCTCAGTGGGTTAAAGCCTCTGCCTTCAGCTCGGGTCATGATCCCAGCATCCTGGGATGGAGCCCCACATTGGGCTCTCTGCTCAGCAGGGAGCCTGCTTCCCTTCCTCTCTCTCTGCCTGCCTCTCTGCCTACTTGTGATCTCTGCCTGTCAAATAAACAAAAAAACTTAAAAAAAATATTGACTGGGGCATCTTATGTTAATGAACGCTCAATAAATGAGTGTTCAAGAAAAAACTTCATGATTATCATAGTAAGAATTTGTTATTAAGCCATAAACTGAAAGTTTTCTCTACTTTGATAGGAATTGGCTTCCTGTGAAAACATGTTAGATTCAGTGAAATTAACAGTAACAGGTAAGATGTTTTATAGTATTTTCAGAGCTAAAAAAAGAAACATGGCATAAAATATACACACATACTGCTTGTATCTAGATATGTGGAAGCTGCTGTCCTTGATACACAAAGATGGTGCCATTAATAGTATCTACATGGGCAGGACAATGGCTTGGTAGCTTTGTCAGTGATCCACTATTTTATATTTTCCCCATTTTTTAAGTACGAAATTCATATTTAAGAGTTTTTACATTTTTATGGCTGCAATAGACTTCAACTAATTTTCAAAATGTAGAATGAGCAGTGTAACTGTTCAAAGAAAGTAAATTTAATGCCCAATATGTCCATAGTAACTTTATAGGATGAAATGGATAAACATAAAATGACAAGCTATTTTCAAGATATTTACTACATTTTGATAGCCAGCAATATTAAAAGGATAGGCTAGTGTTTTATAATGAATTAGAACCTTTTAGGCAGGAAATATGAACACTAAGAAATGATTGAAGTGTAGAACATTACACACTTGGATTTCTAAATGAATTTGAGGATCAGCTTTACCATTTCTGTGAAAAGGGAAAGGGACTGGAATTTTGATAATGATTGCATTAAATCTTTAGATCACTTTGGGTAGTACTGACATCTTAATAATGTTAACTCTTATCTACGAATACAAGAAGTCTTTCAATTTATTTAGGTCCTTTCAGCAATGTTTTTGTAGTTTTCAGCATGCAAATATTTCACCTCTTTGGTTATATTTATTCCTAGTTATTGATTTTAGAGGCTACTGTAAATGGAGTTGCTTTCTTGGTTTACTTTTTCATTTGTTCTTTTTATGTATAGAAACAAAATTGACTTTTGTTGATCTTGTCATCTGCATATTTGCTGAATTCCTTTATCAGCTATAGTAGCTTTCTTTTGGGTTTTTTATCAGTAGGATTATGTCATCTACAGAGATCATTTTACCTCTTTTTTTAAAGATTTTATTTATTTATTTGAGAGAGAGTGAGAGAGAGATCACGAGTTGGGGGGGAGGGCAGAGGGAGCTGCAGACTCTCTGCTGAGCAGGGAGCCCAACACAGGCCTCAATCCCAGGGCCCTGGGATCATGACCTGAGCCAAAGTCAGACACTCAACCAACTGAGCCACTCAGGCGCCCCTCATTTTACCTCCTTCTTTCTAATTTAGATAGCTTTTAATTCTTTTTCTTTTCTAAAAGCTTTGGCTGTAACTTCTAGTACAATGTTAAATAGCAGTAGTAAAAAGTAGGCATTCTTTTCAAGATGGGACCAGGGAGATAGACAAACCATAAGAGACTCTTAATCTCAGGAAACAAACTGAGGGTTGCTGGTGGGGGGGTGGGTGGGATGGAGGGGTTGAGATAGCGTGGCTGGGTTATGGACATTGGGGAGGGTATGTGCTATGGTGAGTGCTGTGTATTGTGTGACTAATGATTCACAGACCTGTACCCCTTAAATAATACATTATATCTTAATTTTAAAAATGGGGATCTTTGCCTTCTTAATCTTAGGGGGTATGCTTTATGCTATTCACCACTGAACATGAAGTTAATGGGATTTTAATAAGTACCCTTTATCAAAAATGTTGAGGAATTTTCCTCTATTCCTGGTTTTCTTAGGGCTTTTGTCGTGAAAGGATATTTTGTCAAATGCCTCTCCTGCATCAATTGAGATATTCATGTGCTTTTTTCCTTTCATTCTATCAATATGATGCATTATATTGATTGATTTTCATATGTTGAACCACCTTTTCTTCCCTAGGATAAATAACACTTGGTTATGGGTCATGGTGAATAATTCTTTTACTATGCTGTGGGTTCACTTTGCTTATAGTTTGTTGGAGATCTTTGCATCTATATTAATAAGGGATATTGGTCTGTAACTTTGTTTTCTTATGATGTCTTTTTTAAAAATGATTTTATTTATTTATTTGAGAAAGAGAGCCAGAGAGAGCAAAAGTGGGGGGAGGGGCAAAGGGGGAGGGAAAAGTAGACTCCCTGGCTGAGCAGAGAGCTGGACATGGGGTTCAAACCCAGGACCTGGGATCATGACCTGAGCCAAAGGCAGACACTTAACTGAGGAACCCAGGTGCCCCTCTTGTGATGTCTTTACTTATCTTTCATACCAAAGTAATACTGACTTCATAGAATGAGTTAGGACATGTTTCTTTATCTTCAAAATTTTTTGGAAGAGCTTGAGGATTATGTTAATTCTTTTTCAAGTGTTTGATAGGCACCCAGGTGGCTCAGTCGTTAAGCATCTGGCTTTGGCTCAGGTCATGATCCCAGGGTCCTGGGATTGAGCCCCCCATTGGGCTCTCTGCTCTGCAGGAAGTCTGCTTCTCCCTCTCCCACTCCCCCTGCTTGTGTTCCCTCTCTCACTGTCTGTCAAATAAATAAAATCTTAAAAAAAAGATGTTTGCTAGAATTCACTAGGGAAACCATTCATGGTTCCTGACTTTTCTTGTTTTGAGAAATTTTTTTTTGATTACTGATTCAAACTCTTGTTAGAGGTCTGCTCAGATTTTTTTCTTGTATCAGTTTAGGTCATTTGTGAGTTTCAAGAAATTTGTTCATTTCTTCTAGGTTATCTAATTTCTTGGAGTAAAGTTCATAGCATTTATTTATCATTTTCATCTCTGTAACATCAGTAGTAGTGTTGCTTTATTTCTGATTTTAGTTAACTTGCATCTTCTCTTTTTTTGTCAGTCTACTTGTCCAGTTTTTGATATTTTCAAAGAATCAACTTTTGGTTTTACTAATTCTTCTCTATTGTACTTTTCTCCTTTACTTTGTTTATCTCTGCTCTAAACTTTATTATTAACTCCCTTCTGTTAGCTTTGGGCTTAGTTTGCTCCTTTTTTCTAGTTTCTTAAGGTATAAGGTTAGGTATTACTTGAGGGTTTTTTTTGTTTGTTTGTTTGTTTGTTTGTTTTAGTGTAGGCATTTATAGCGTAAGTTTCCAAGCACTGCTATCACTGCATTCCATAAGTTTCATATGTTGTATTCTCATTTTCATTCATCTCTGTTTTCTAATTTCCCTTGTGATTTCTTCTTTGACCTATTGGTTAAAAGTCCATTACTTTCTACATATATGTCATATTCCTAGTTTCCTTCTGCTGTTGATTTCTAGTTTCATTCCACTGTGATTGGAAAAGATACTGTGTATGATTTAAATCTTTCAAAATTTATTGACTTGTTTTGTGGCCTAACATATGGCCTATCCTAGACAAAGTTCCATGTGCACTTGAGAAAAATGGGCATTATGTTGTTGTTGGGTGGAGTGTACTGTATATTTCTTTTCGGTCCATTTGATCTATATTATTGTTCAAATAATATAGTAAATTATTTATCTTCTGCCCAGTTGTTTGATACATTACTGAAATTGAAGACCTGAAGTTTCCTACTATTAGTGTAGAATTATTTTTCTACCTTCAATTCTGTCACTATCTGCTTCATATACTTTGAATCTCTGATGACTGGTACATAAATGTTTATAAATGTTATATCCTCTTGGTGAATTGACCTTTTCTTAATAAATATATATTAATACATACATAAATATTAATAAACAACCTCCTTGTCTCTTGTAACAGTTTTAACTTAAAGTGTATTGTGTCTAATATACCACAGCCACCTCAGCTCTCTTTCGGTTACTCTTTGCATGAAATATTTTTCCCATTATTTCACTATTAACCTTTCTATGTGTGTGTTTAAATCTAACCTGAGTCCCCTATAAACAGCATAGAGTTGGATAATTTGTTTTTTGTTTTAATCCATTATGCTCATTTCTGTCTTTTGCTGTTTTCTATATGCCATACAGCCTTTTTGTTCTTCATCTCCTCCAGTGCTACCTTCTTTTGTGTTTTGTTGATTTCTGTATTGAAATATCTTGATTCCCTTCTCATTTCATTATGTGTATATTTTATAGATATTTTCTTTGTGGTTATTATGGAAATTTCATTTAACATCCCAAAGTTATAATAATCTAATTTGAATTTATATCAGCTTACTTCCAATAATATATAAAATTCTTCTCTTATACATCTCCATTTCCCCGTTTTATGTTACTGATGTTAGAGATTACATCTTTATACATTGTGTATCCAATAACATAGCTAATTTTATGCAGTTGTCTTTAATCATGTAGAAAATAAAAGGTGGAGTTATAAACAAAATTAAAATAACTATAGTCCTTTTAAATGCCATGTATTTACCTTTAACTCAGCACCTTTAGTTTTTTTTTTTTTTAAGATTTTATTTACTTATTTATTTGACAGAGAGAGAGAGAGAAGGCAGAGGCTTAACCCACTGAGCCACCCAGGTGCCCCTCAGTACCTTTAGTTTTATCTTTATTTCTTTATGTGGCTTGAGTTACTATCTAGCTTTCTTTCATATCAACCTGAAGGACTTCTAGCATTTTATGTAGGGAAGTCTAGTGATAATGAAATCCCTCAGGTTTTGTTTTTGGTGGTGATCAAGGGATGTCTCAATCTCTCCCTCATTTTTGAAGGGCAGTTTTGGTGGAGATACAATTCTCAGTTGATAGGCTCCCCCAGAACTTTGACTAGATCAATCCACTGCCTTCTGGTCTCCAAGGTTTCTGATGAGAAATCAGCTGATAATCCTACTGATGAGCCATTGTAGGTGACAAGTTCCTTTTCCCTTGCTGCTTTCAAAATTTTCTCTTTGCCTTTCAGCAGTTAAATTATGTGTCTTGGTGTTGCTTCTTTTGGATTTTTTTGTCTGAAGTTGTTTTTGTATGGAGTTTTGTTTTGTATGGAGTTTGTTGAGCTTCTTGGATTTGTAGATACATTAACTGATTCAAATTTAGAAAGTTTTCAGCCATCATTTCTTCAGATACTTTTTTCCTCTCTTTCATCCTCCTAAGAACCTGCCATATAGTGTGTATATTGGCCCACTCGATAGTGTTCCACAAATCCCTTAGGCCTTGTTTACTTTCTTCATTGTTTTTCTTTCAGTTCCCGAGATGGTAATTTCAATTGTCTTATATTCAAATTCACGGATTTTTTTCTTCTGCTAGTTCAATTCTGATTTTGCTCCTCTACAGTGCATTTGTCACTTCAGTTATTGTACATAATTATCAGCTTCAGAATTTTTTGGTGTTTTTTTTCATAATTTGTATGTTGTTACTGAGATTCTTATTTTATTCACATATTTGTTTCCCGTTTTTGTGCATTCTTTTTTTTAGCTCTTTGAGCATTTTTAAGACAGCTCTTTTAGTCTTGGTCTAGTACATGTGGGCTTCCTCAGGTATGTTTTCTACTGATTTATTTTATTCTTTTTTTTTTAAAGATTTTATTTATTTATTTGACAGAGAGAGATCACAAGTAGACAGAGAGGCAGGCAGAGAGAGGGAGGGAAGCAGGCTTCCTGCCAAGCAGAGAGCCCGATGCGGGACTCGATCCCAGGACCCTGAGATCATGACCTGAGCCGAAGGCAGCGGCTTAACCCACTGAGCCACCCAGGTGCCCCGATTTATTTTATTCTTTTGAATGAGGAATAGTTTCCAGATTCCTTGAATGCCTTGTGATTTGTTGTTGTTGAAAACCGGACATTTGAATCTTAGTATGTGTTAACTCTGGAAATAAAATTATCCCCCTTCGGGGTGCCTGGGTGGCTCAGTGGGTTAAAGTCTCTGCCTTTGGCTCGGGTCACGATCCCAGGGTCCTGGGATCGAGCCCCGCATCAGGCTCTCCACTCAGCGGGGAGCCTGCTTCCTCCTCTCTCTCTGCCTGCCTCTCTGCCTACTTGTGATCTGTCAAATAAATAAATAAAATCTTTAAAAAAAATTATCCCCCTTCCCCAGGAATGGTTTTTGTTTTTGTTTTTGTTTTGTTTTGTTTTTATTATTATAGGGTATCTCTGTTAAGAGATCAGCCTGAGTTAAATGTTTAAGGTATTGTGAGGTTGTTTCTAAGTCTGTGTCTTTCCCTGGTCATGCACGGTAGCTTTGTAAATTCTCTGTATATGTGGTTGGTTTTAAATATCAAACAAAACAAGTGTGGCTCTTTTTACATCTGGAAGCTGCTTTCTTTGGTGAAGGTTGGAAAAATGGTGGCCAACTTCAAAGCTCTCACCTCAGCATGCAGGGTAGCTATCCATGCCTCAGCATTCAGAGTAGCAATCCATGATTAGAACACAGAACTCTAGTATATGGAGGATAAAGCCTAATGCCTACCCTGGCTCCAGCAAATCACTTAGCAATTTATGTTTTGTATACCTGCTGCTGTGAAGCAAGGAGACAGGGGAGACTTATAAGCCACCAGTGGGCTGACAGCTGAATTTAACCAACATTAACTGATATTTACCAGCCAAGCTGTCCTCTGGAAGTTGCAAATGTTCAAATAAACTCTAGAGTTCCAGAATATCCACTGCCAGTACAGTTATACAGGTGAAGAGATGAATTCCTGGTGCTGCCTACTCTGCCATCTTCCTTTTCTTTATTATAAACTTTCTAACATACTGTATATGAATTTGTATTTCAGATTTACTCAGGGATGGCTTTGGGGACAATCCCCTTTTCTACTGCCTAATTGCAGAAGTACACAATCAGCAAAAACCATCAGGTAAAATAAATATGCCTCTTCCAATTTAATCTGGAGTATACTTTCTCTACCCTGAAAATGAAGAACAGTTTGATAGTACAGAATTACTATTAAACAGAGTAGAAGGGCATAAGCACACAAACTCATTTTTTTTTTAAAGAAAATGTATGGTATGTATTTGTATATGCATAGAAAAATTTTTGAAGAATATACATTATTAAAAGATGGCTTATCTTTTTTAAGATTGTGTTATAAGGGACTTAAGCCTACATTATATAATTTTTTATTGTTTGATATTTTGTCCAGTAAGCTTTTACTAGTTTAATAAGGAAATCACTAAGGTACTCAATTTTAGAGGAAAGAACACTCTAAGATTCAAAGCATTAACCTCGTCGTACCTTCTCTTCCCTCTTCTAGGCAAAGTGACTGTTGGATTTGCCATGTACTATTTTACATACGACCCCTGGATTGGCAAGTTACTTTACCTAGAGGACTTTTATGTCATACAAGCTTACCGAGGTCAAGCTATACTTATATTACTACGTACAGTTTAGAAGTTAAAATGGCACATTTTAAGAAGTAGAGATATGGCTTCAGTATAAATATGGTATTTAAATTAGTTTATGTAACTCACTTCTATTTAATGAGACTGATCACTATCCTAGTTATCCTTGCATATGGTGAAAACTCAATCACAGATTAGAAAATGACTTTCATGGCTCCCATCAAGGTTTGAATACACCAAGTTATCACAGCTACCCTTTTATCTTTAAAAAAAATCTATTTATATTTTAGATTGTGTTGTCTGAAAATGAATAAGAAGTATACTATATTGAGTGTGACAGGGACTCATTTCTGCTTCACCAGTCTTTAAATACAAAATCTCTTCTATTACCTTTGGAACCACTTTACAATTAGGAAGAAGATATTAAAAACATTCATGAGTTTGAGTTGAGTTTCAACATAATTTGTTAAGAATATATAACAGCCAGATATAGGGTTTTATGTTTTACTTCTTTAAGATTAAAGCAAATGAATTTAAGTGGATTTTTTTTCAACTCATGCCATTTTCCATTATCTATTTAAAAGGTCTAGGTATTGGAGCTGAAATGCTGAAGAGGTTAAGTCAGGTATGTATTACATTTGGTGTTGGTATTCTATATGTTATCATTTTCTTCATTAAATATTATTTGACAGGGTGTAAATTAGATAATTTCTCTCACCTTCTGAATATATCCTCAAAACATACTTTTTATTCCAATTAAAAACATATTTCCAAATCAGATAGTCATATAAGTTATATCTGAATTACATTTAATCAAAAATTGATTTGTATGTAATCTGCAACCATACTATAAACCACTTTCCTATAAAGCAGAAATAAGCAAGAGGGGGATTAGAAGGCAATTTCAATTTTACCTATAAAATAGGTCCATGGTATGAATATAAGAAGAGCATAAAAATGACTTCTGGGAAGTTGGAGGAGTAGGAGCCTCCTAAACTCATTTTGTCCCAGGGACACACCAAGAAAACAGCCACATCAGTATAATCAACCCAGAAAATGACCTAAAGACTAGCAGAACAGATATTCCACAGTTAATCAAAGAGAGGAGTTCACATCGAAAAGGGTAGGAGAGGCAGAGACAAGGTCAAGAACCAAATTCCTGGGGAGACTAAGCACAAGTGGGAGAGACATCACAAGCACGTAGAAAGGAGAGGATCAGATTCACACCAGGAAACCTAGGCATGAGGGATCTGCATTGGAGACAAGTTCCCGTAACATTTGGCTTTGAAGACCATGGAGCTTAACTTCTTGAGTTTTTACAACCAGCTGGGCTTAACTACAGGAGCTTTGAAAATCAGTGGGCTTGAGGCACCTGGGTGGCTCAGTGGGTTAAGCTTCTGCCTTTGGCTCAGTTCATGATCTCAGGGTCCTGGGATCTAGCCCCGCATTGGGATCTCTGCCCAGCAAGGAGCCTGCTTCCTCCTCTCTCTCTGCCTGCCTCTCTGCCCACTTGTGATCTCCCTGTCAAATAAATAAATAAAATCTTTAAAAAAAAATCAGTGGGCTTAGCACTGAGAGTGAGAGGGCAACAGCAAATAGAGTCCCCGACCTTAAAGAAACAGCATAACAAAACAACCCCACAAAGATAGAGCATAGAAGCAGCAATATGAAAAATGCATAAGGTATCCAAGAGGATTTCTTTACAAATCTCAGAATATGTGCTGGTGGGAACCATTTCTCTTCTCACTAATTCCCTACTTCCCAGCCTAGAGAGTGGGATACCTGTGGGAAACAGGATGTACTGCACCTACCTTGCTAATACCATGCATCCCACCCCACATTCTCCTGTGGATCCACTCCATCCATTTCACTCCACTCAGCAGGAGTCCCTCCAAAGCAGCTCCTGCCAGGTCTTATTTAAGCAGCTCTGGCAGTGACCTGCACCAATCCAAAATGATTCCTGCCTTGGAGAGAGGGAAAGATAACCCTGGACATCAGTTTGACTGAAGCCCTAGCAGCTAAACCATGTAACTGGCAGTGCAGAGAGTGTACTGCTGATCAGTGGGTCTGCAGTATCAGCACATGGACTTGGGGACAGGAACCTGATATGATAACTGGCTCTGTCCACCAACAAAAACCTCTCAGGGGTAGCAAAGAGAGACTTGTACAGTTTGGGGTCACTGCATGGAAGCTTGGCAATAGGTATCTGGTCTGCCAGCCCTGCCAACCAATAAAAGACTCTCAAGGTAGGAGAGCATCCTGCAGGCTGGTGCTACCACAGCCCTAAGAGACAAACGGGATATCATCTAATTTGTTTACAGCCCCTGCCCACCAACAGAAGCCTCTTAGAAGACAACACAGGGAAAGCACTCTGCAGTCTGGTATGGCTTCAGCCCCAGCAAACTGGGCTTAGGGCAGGCATTTAGTCTGACTGCTGACAATGTCCAACTATAAGCCTATGGCCACAGAATGGCCCTGAACAACACAGGACCAAATACAGCCCACAAAAATCAAAGAATGGACTGAAAGCAAATGAGGCTTAGCCACAACAGTAGGGCACACAAACCACAGAGAGGACACCCATGAAGTACCTGGTTCTGGTGAACAGGGGACATTGTGCTACAGGAAACCACAGGACCTCTTCTTTGTAAGACCACTACATTCAGGATAGGAGATGTAACTGATTTTGCTAATACATATAAACAAACATAGAGAATTAGACAAAATAAAACAGAGGAATATATCCCAAATGAAAGACCAGGACAAAACCACAGCAAAAAAGCTAAATGAAATGGAAATAAAGAATATACCTGGTAATGAATTCAAACTAATGGTCATAAAGACATTGGACTTGAGAAAAGTGGAAAAACATAAGGAAACCTTCAACAAAGAAATAGAAAACAAAAAAGAACCAATCAGAGATGAAGAATTTAATTACTGAAATGAAAAACAGACTAGAGGGAATCAATGATTAGAGGAGGCAGAAGACAGATCAGTGAGCGGGAAGACAGAGTATTGGAAAGCAACAATGCTGAAGAGGAAAAAGAAAAAAAAAATAATTAAAAATGAGAATATGGTTAGGGAACTCAGCGACATCATCAAACCTAATAAAATTCACACTAAGTGGATCCCAAAAAGAGAAAAGAGGGAAGGGGACAGAAAACTTATTTGAAGAAATAATAGCTAAAAACTTCTCCAATCTGGGGAAAGAAACAGACATTCAGACCCAGCAGGCACAGAGAGTCCCCAAGAAAATCAACACAAGGCGATCCACACCAACACACATAATGATTAAAATGGCAAAAAAGTATTGAAAAGAGAGAATTTTAAAAGCAGTAAGAGAAAAGTTACATACAAGGGAAACCCCTTAAGGCCATCAGCTGATTTTTCAGCAGAAACCTTGTAGGTCAGGAAGGAGTGGTATGATATATTCAAAGTGATGAAAAGAAAAACACTTGCAATCAAGAATACTCATTTCGGGGGCACCTGGGTGGCTCTGTGGTTAAGCCTCTGCCTTCGGCTCAGGTCATGATCTCAGGGTCCTGGGATCGAGTCCCGCATCGGGTTCTCTGCTCTGCAGGGAGCCTGCTTCCTCCTCTCTCTCTCTCTCTGCTTGCCTCTCTGACCACTTGTGATCTCTCTCTGTCAAATGAATAAAAAAAAAAAAAAAAGAATACTCATTGCTGGATACTTGGCTATCCAGCAAGGTCATCATTCAGAATAGAAGTAGAGATAAAGAGTTTCCCAGACAAATGAAAAGCACAGCAGATCATCACAACTTAACCAGCCTTAGAAAAAACAGTAAAGAGAATTCTTTGAGTGAAAAGAAAACATGATAATCAGGAGTAAGAAATTATGAAAGGAAAAAACTTTAGTTAAATACAAACAAAATAAAAGTCATAGATAAATCACTTATAAAACCAGTATGGAGGTTAAAGCACAAAAGCAGTTAAGACCAAATATATCTATAAATACCAAGTCAAAGGATTCAGAAAATGAAAGGGCATGAAGTAGGACATATTATACATAAAATCGTGGGGGGAGGATAAAAATTTACTGCTTTTAGAATGGGTTCTTAAAAAGGGGTGCCTGGGTGGCTCAGTCAGTTAAGTGTCTGCCTTAAGCTCAGGTCATGATCCCAGGGTCCTGGGATTGAGCCCTTGCTTCTCCTTCCTCTGCCATTCACCCACTTGTGCTCTCAGGCTCTACTTCTCTGTCAAATAAATAAATAAAATCTTTTAAAAAATACAATCAGTTCAAATTTAATTGACCATCAACTTAATAGAGGCTGCTACATTATATGCATGTTAAGTATGACCCTAATGGAAGCCACAAATTAAAAATGTCTAATAGATACACAAAAAATTAAGAGAAAGGAACCCAAGCATATCACTATAGAAAGCTATCAAAGACAACAGAAGTGCAAGAGAAAAAAGTAATAGAGAAGAACAGCAAAAACACCCGTAAAACAAGTAACAAATGGCAACAAATACACATCTATCAATAATTACTTTGAACATAAATGAACTAAATGCTTCAATCAAAAGACAAAGGGTAACTGAATGGATATAGAAGCACGACCCATTGATAAGCTGTCTATAGGAGTCTCCCTTTAGAACTAAAGGTACACGCAAATTAAAATGAAGGGATGGAAAGATATTTAACATGCTTGTAAGCTAAAAGAAAGCTGGGGTACCAATACTTAGACAAAATAAACATTAAAACAAAAACTATAACAGGAGGCAGAGAAGAATACTACATAAATACAAAGGGAACAATCCAACAAGAGGATATAATCATTGTAAATATTTACGCACCCAATATAAGAGCACTTGCATACATAAATAGCAACTATTAACAGATATAAAGCAAAACAAAACAAAACAAAACAAAAACCCTGACATTAATACAATGATAGTAGGGGACTATAATCCTCAATTACATCAATGGATAGATCATTCAGACAGAAAATCAAGGAAACAGTGGTTTTGAATGAAACATTGGACCAGATGGAACTAAAAGATATACTCAAGAGCATTCCATCCCTAAACAGTGGGATATATTCTTTTCAAGTGTATCTGGAACGTTCTCCGGAACAAATCACAGATTAGATCACAAAACAAGTCTCCATAAACTCAAAAAGATTAAAATCTATCATGCATCTTCTCTGACTATAATGATACGAAACTAGAAATCAAACACAAGAAAAAATCTGGAAAGAACATAAATACCTGGAGGCTAAATAACATGTTATTAAACAATTAATGGGTCAACCAAGAAATCAAAGGAAATAAAAAAAAATACATGGATGCAAATGAAAATGAAACACAATGATCCAAAAGCTTTGGGATCCAGGAAAAGCTGCTTTAAGAAGGAAGATTATAGCAATATAGGTCTACCTGATAAACTAAGAAAAAGCTCAAATAAAGAACTAACCTTACACATAAAGGAGCTACAGAGAAAGAAAAACAAAGCCCAAAGCCAGTAGAAACAAAGGAATAATAAAGAATGCAGCAAAAATCAATGAAATACTCAAAAAGTGGGGAAAAATCAATATAACAGATCAATGAAACCAGGAGTTAGTTCTTTGAAAAGATGAACAAATTGATAAACCTTTAGCTAGACTCACCAAAAAAAGGAGAGGACTCAAATAAAATTAAAAATGAAGGAGAAATAATAAACAATAACTCAGAAATACTAAGGACTGTAAGAGAGTATTATGAAAAAAACTATGCCAACAACCTGGACAACCTAGAAGAAATGGATAAATTTCTAGAAACATATGACCTTCCAAAATTGAACCAGGAAGAAATAGAGAATTTGAACAGACTGATTACAAGCAATGAAATTGAATCAAGCATCAAAAAACTCCAAACAAAAGTTAGGACCAGATGGCATCACAGGTAAATTGTACCAGACATTTAAAGAAAAGTTAACACTTTTTATTCTCAAACTATTCCAAAAAATGGAAAAGGAAGGAAAGCGTTTAAATTCATTCTACAAAGACAGCATTACCGTAATTTCAAAACCAGATAAAGACACTACAAAACAAGAAAACTAAAGGCAATATCTCTGATGAACATCATCAAAAAGTATTAGCAAACTAAATCCAACTATTTATTTAAAAAATTATTTGCTATGATCAAGTGGGATTTATTCCACAGATGCAAGGGTGGTTTAATATTCACAAATCAATCAATATGATATATCACATTAATAAGAGAAAGGATAAAAACCGTATGATCATCTCAACAGCTGTAGCAAAAGCATGTAACAAAGTACAATATCCATTCATGTCAAAAAAACACAGAGTAGGTCTAGAAGAAACATACCTTAACACAATAATAAAGGCCATATAAGAAAAACCCATAGTTAACAACATACTAATTGGTGAAAAACTGAGAGCTTTTCCTCTACGATCAGAAAAAAGAAAAGAATGCCCACTCTTACCCCTGTTATTCAACATAGTACTGGACGTCCTAGCCACAACAGTCAGACAAGAAAGAGAAATAAAAGGCATTTGATTTGGTAAGGAAGAAGTAAAACTTTTACCCTTTGCAGATGTCATGATACTGTATACAGAACACCCTAAAGACTTCAGCAAAAAACTACTCGAACTGATAAATGAATTCAGTAAAGTCATAGGCTACAAAATTAATATATGAAAATCTGTTGCACTTTGATACAATGATAAAGAAGTAGAAAGAGAAAGTAAGAAAACAACTGCATTGACAATTGGACGAAAAACAGTAAAATACCTAGGAATAAACTTAACCCAGGAGGTGAGCAATCTGTACTCCAAAAACTATAAACCACTGATGAAAGAAACTGAAGAAACAAATGGAAAGGGATTCCATGGCTCATGGAGTGGAAGAACCAATATTCTTAAAATGTCCATACTATCCAAAGCAATCTACAAATTTAATTTGATCCTTATTAAACTACCAACTAATTTTTCACAGAACTAGAATAATCCTAAAATACATATGGAACCATGAAAGACACTGAATACCCAAAGTAATCACAAAAATGAACAAAACTGAATTTGTTCTCAGATGTGAAAATCTATTACAAAATAATGAAAACAGTATGACACTGGCACAAAAATAGACACATAGACAGTTCAATGGAACAGAACAAAGTCCAGAAATAAACCCATGCTTTTGTGGTCAATTAATCTATGACAAAGAAGGCAAAGAATATGCAATGGGAAAGACAGTCTATTCAACAAATGGTGTTGGAAAACAGTTCAGCTAAATGAAAATAATGAAACTTGACCACTTTCTTCTATTATACACAGAAATAAATTCAAAATAGATTGAAGATCTAAATGTGAAACTTGAAACAGTAAAATTCCTAGAAGAAAACAGGCAATAATTTCTTTGACATCAGCCACAGAAACATTTTTTTAGATGTCATCTGGCAAAGGAAACAAAAATAAAATTATACTATTGGGACTACAGCAGAAGAAAAATCTTTTAGACAGGAAAGGAATCCACAACAAAATCAAAAGGATACCTACTAAATGGGATAAGATATTTGCAACTGATATATCTAGCACCAGGTTAATATCCAAAATAATGTAAAGAACTTATATGACTCAACACCAAAACAAATAATCTAATTAAAAAGCTGGTGATTGCCAGAGGGAAGGTGGGTGGAGGGGATGGGTGAAATAGATAAAGGGGATTAAGAGTACACTTAACTTGATAAGTGATGAGAAATATATAAAACTGTTGAAACATTCATTATACTGTACACCTGAAACTAATATAACATTGTATGTTAATTATACTTGAAAAAAAAGCATAGTATAAAAATAAGATCCTTTTGTACTTTGGAAATGAATATGAAAATTTTAGGATCTGGCAATCACCAGTTTGTTCTCTGTATTTAAGAATGTAGTTCTGTTTGACTTTTTTCTTTGTTCATTAGTTTTGTTTCTTAAATTCTACATGAGTGAAATTACAAAGTATTTGTCTCTCTCTGGCTTAATTTCACTTAGAATTATACCCTCTAGGTACATCCATGTTGTTGCAAATGGCAACATATCATTTTTTTTATGGCTCAGTAATACACCATTGTGTGTGTATATGTATGTAAATATACATACCACATCTTCTTATCCATTCATCTGTTGATGAACACAAAGGTTGCTTCTCTTTAGCTTGGCTATTGTAAATAATGCTACAGTAGACATAGGGGTGCATATATCTTTTTGAATTAGTACTTAGTAGTGGAATTACTGTATCATATGGTTTTTTTCCATAAAGAAAAAAACTGAATTGGATTTATAGAAAAACCAATGCATAGACTTTGCAAATCATTTTTGGACTTTTCAAAGAAAGAGTTTTAAAATTCAACAGAAGTTTTTTTCTTCTTACAGCTTTAGGCAAGTCCTAGAGTTAACTATTGTATTATTATTTGGAAGTATTATATAGACATAGTGCTTTGCATATAGATGTTTAATAAAATAAATGTGTTAATAAAGACTATGCTTTCAATTAAAAGTAACTTCTATTTGTTTTTAAACAGATAGCCATCAGAAGCCAATGTAACTGCATGCATTTTCTTGTTGTCATTTGGAACCAGGCTTCTATTGACTACTACACTCGTCGAGGGGCCTTAGACCTTTCTTCTGAAGAGGGCTGGCATCTATTCAGGTTTAACAGAGAAGAACTCATGGATATGGCAAAGGAAGAGTGAAAGATGACCCATTTCAACTTGTCCCAACACATGCTCCAACATTCAAATGTCACCTGAGTCCAACAGCAGTTTGACTTTGAGTGTTGTACAATACAGCAAGTGATCAAACTCTGGTTTGAGCAGATCTTTTACTTTGAAACAGATTTGGCAGATACGATCAACTTTACTTTATCCAAATATACTAATAGCGGAGCTGATGAACCAAAAGAGTAGATAAATCAAGAATCACTTTATACTCGGTGTTAGGATATTTATTTTTTAACTACCGTATCTCACTAAATTTAAGATGTTTATATTTTCACATCTTAACATAGCTGAAACTGGGATAAGTGTAATTACCCACTGGTAGCACTTTTTTCTTAGAGGTAAATAACATGTCTTAGAATTGATGAAATATGGATTTGTTTGATTATAAACAGATGAGTTACAAAAAATTCATTTAAAATACTAAAGGTAAATTTTGAGGAGCTTACTTATGAAACACTAGTAAGTGAACTATTTCCCTACCCTGAGTCGCTCAAGTACCACTGACTCCTTAAGATCATCTCAGAACTACAGTTTATTTCTGAACTGTATTTTATCTCTGAGCATTTACAGCTCTTTGGTTGTATTTATCTGAGGGAAGATATTATATGTAATACTGTCTATGCATGTTTCTTTCCTTTCTAGTAGAAATATAAACCTTTTGATAGGAGTATAATTACTTTTGTATCCTGTGTTGCAAGCATAGAACACATGAGTTCCTGCTATGTATTTCATGAGCATAAAAGCTGCACAAAGATGATTCAGTCATACCCACAAGGAATCTTGTCTGTGAAAAAATACTAGTTTTAGTTTTAATAATAAACTGGATGGGTTGTCACAGCTATGAACATCCAAGTATAAAGGAAGGCAGGATAGAGATCATTTTAATCCTACCTTGGAGGATGGAGAAAGGTGACACCAGAATTGGGTTTGAAGGATGAGGAGAAGTTGGAATATGGAACAGGATTATACAGAAAAAAAAATTCTAAGAGGAAATACGAGCATTGACAGAAAAAAAAAAACCCAACTTAAAATAACAAAGCATGTTCATGGAACAATGAACATTATATTATTATATATTATACATAAAATATACACTGGCAGTAGGATAGGAAAGGAGAGGAAAGATAAGATTAAAGTTGAATTGGGACCCTAAGTGAAGGGCCTTATATGCCATACTTAGGAGTCTTCATTTGATGACTATATAGGCAATGATGAGCCACTGGAAGATTTCAGAGAGACAATTAACCATAATAGTTGTTAGAAAGGCAATTATGCCATAATATGACAGATGGGTTAGAAGAATAGGGTAGCAGACACTATAAGTTAGCTGAAACTCAACACCCATTCCATATCCCTTTCTCCTTGCCTTCCTCACCATAGGAAAAAAATATGATTTGCCCATTTGCCTTGAGCTAAGGTGGCTACATGGTAAGTTCTAGTCAAGATATAGATAAGAATTCTGAGAGGCACTCTATGAAAGCATTTACTTGTTTGATAAAAGAGGGTCAGAAACATCTAGTAGGGTTTGCCCTAATTTTTCTTCCTACACTGAATGTGTATATGTTCCCTAGAGCAACAACAGCCGCTTTGTGACCACAAGATGACAAGCTGACATACTAAAGAGCAGAGTAAAAAGAGAATACGTTTAGGTCCTTGATGGCACTAATGAGCTACTGAATGAACCCTGTACTGCCCAATTCCAGACTTTATATAGAGTCTCATTGACTATGAACTGGTTTACTGTTACCTGCAGAGACAACACATTCTCAAGTGACAGAAAGCAAGATTGATGGAGGGCAGATGAAGGACTATTGTATTAATTCAGGAAGGTGGTGATAAAAACTTGAATGGAAGCAAGGATTAGAGAAGAGTAGAAAAGGTTGAGTAGATTTGAAAAACACAGAAATTGAAGAAAAGAGAGGCAGAAGCAATTTAGTTTTAGGCATATTAACATTGGGGACACCTATGGCATATAAGGTAGATGCATTAATAAATAATCAGAAAATAGGTATATAGCTCTAGAGAAATATGGGAGCTGGAAACATAAATGATAAGGAAATATAAATGGTGGCTACAGCCAGTGAAGTATATTGAATGAAAATGAGAGAGCATATAAAATGAGAAAAGATGACTAGGAATGCAACCTGAACAACCACAGCATTTTGATTCAGAGCAAGAGAATGAAGAATGACAAGATAAGCAGGAATAACAGAGAGCAAAGGGAGGAGTGAGTTTCAGGGAGGGCGTGTTTGAGTCAATAATTACAGAAAATTCAAATAGGTAAAGAGGTCCGGGAGTCAGAAAGTTAGAGAGGAACCAAAAGTGTGGAAGTAAGAAAGTGACACTAATTATTTTTTCCCAAAGTATGGCAATCATAGGAAAGAGAAAGGAAAGACAGCTTGAGAGGAAGTGGCAGAGTTAAAGAAATGTTTTTGTTATTCTTGTTTTTGGACAATTAAGATCTGAAGCTATTTACAGATTGAGGAAAAGAAATTAATGAAAAGAGAAACCAAAAGGTGAAGATTAAACAGGATAGAGTATGGTACTGAAAAACATGGGAAAGAAGGAGATCAGGAACACGAATAAGCATTAGTCTTAGATGAAGGGGATGCATGGCTAGAAAGAGGTAAGTCTTGAAGGTAGAGGGGAAGAAGTTGAAATGGTCATAAAGCTCATGTTTCCCCTCTACATAACAGACAGTCATCTTCGGCAGGTATAGGAGGCTTAAGAATAGAAGGTTTGTAATATCTCTCCTGGGGAACGGAACAGGAAACCACCTAAAGGTACCAGTAGGATTACTAGGCAGCACTGGGGTGCCTTGTAGACTATGGTCCTCTTAAAAGAAATGTTTTTGGACATTTAAGAGGAGTTGCCATTTATAAAACAAAGAGACAAAACCAAGCCCAAGTGTCGTAAAATAATGGATATTTTATTCCAGCTCTGAGGTATGAAAAAAAAGGAGGGGACACATCCTTCTACACACCATTCTAATTTAGCTAACATTAATTTGAAAAAGCTAAAGCAAATATGTGCATGTATCTGTATAAATATTTACATATACACATACATATTTCATCAGTGTTTATATATTTACTCTAGTTTTTTATAAACACACCTTAAAAATCATTAAATGCATCCCAATACTTCTGCCTCTTCATCAATCACTTAACATTGTTTGGATTAAATTCAGTTTGTGTTTTAATCTCTTATGTGATTGGTCAAACTGTACATTACATTAGAAGATGTGAGAGAAAAACTTTGTTTAAAAGTTACACCCCCCCTAAAAAAGTTATACTCTGTGTCAGTTACCCTTTACATGATTTTTCCATCATTATTTTCAACTTCATACATCTTGTAGTTCTCTACGCAGAGTATTTCAGCTTCTAGTGCTGTACATATCTACATCTTCTGGATGGGACTGTCCGTGATCCATGAGCTTGGGGTCAGGCATAAACTGTGTAGCACCTGATAAAGTATTAAAATGAAAAAAAAGTCATTCATTTCACAAATGAATTGTTGGTACTGGGAATAGAGCAGTGAATAAAGCAAGTAAAAATCTCTGTTGATATGGACCTAACATTTAAGTTTGGCAACACAGACAATAAATTAAGTAAAAGATATATCAGATCGTGGTAAGTGCTATGCAAAACAAACAAACAAACAAACAAAAAACAAAACAGGGAGGGGCATATAGAGCACTTGGGCAATTTACAGGGTAGCCTTCAAAAAAAAGGTGGTAACTGAGCAAAGAACTGAAGGAGGTAAGGATTTGAGCCCTGTAGCTATCAGAGGAAAATGCCTTGAAAGTATAATGGACCTGAGGCCATGCCTGAGGAACCACAAAATGGTCAGTATGGCTGGAACAGAACAGGTAAGATGTGGTGATGGTGGGTACAGTGAGAGTGAAAGGAGACATGATCAGAAAACAATAGAAGGCTAAGCCATATAGGTCCATGGTAAGGTGTTTCTCTTTTATTTTAATGCTAGATGGACAGTTTTGAGCAGAGAAGTGACATGATGTTTTTACTTTTTAAAAAGATCACTCTTGGGGCACCTGGGTGGCTCAGTCGGTTAAGCGTCTGCCTTCAACTCAGGTTATGATCCCAGGATCCTGGGATTGAGACCCATGTTGGGTTCCCTGCTCAGTGGGAAGCCTGCGCCTCCCTCTCCTCCCTACTCATGCTCTCTCCTCCTATCTGTCTCTCTCAAATAAATAAATAAAATCTTTAAAAAATCACTCTTGTCTGTAGGGATAAGAGACTACAGGGAAATGAGCATGGAAGCACAGAGACCAGTAGCAGTGGAGGTGGTAAAAAGAGACTGGATTCTGGATAACTTCTGAAGATGGAATGGGCAGGATTTCCTAAGTGGACTGAATATGTTGTGTGAGAGAGAATCTAACTTAAGAAACTGGAAGGATGGAGTTGACACTTACTGTGATAGGGAATAATGTGGGAGAAGCATGTCTGGGGGAAGGCAAAGTAAGTGTCAAGTTGTGGATGTGCTAAATTTGCATTGCTAACTAAACATCTGAGTACAAATGATGAGTAATCTGTTAGAAATGTGAGTCTCTGGAGCTCAGGAGAGATCTTGGCTGCTTTATAAATTTTATGGTACTAATTTACAGATGGCATTTAAAATTATGGAACTATGAGATCATCTAGAGCATCAGAGAAGAGGTTTAAGGAATGAGTCCTTTGGATACTCCATTTCTTCTGAATTTAAGAAAATTAGGAGAATGTATCAGAAAAGGCTGAGAAGGAACAGCCAGTCAGTGAAGTCAGAGAACCAAGAGCAAGTGGTATCCCACAAGCCAAGTGAGGAGATTTGTTTCAAGGAAGAGGGAGTAATCACCTGTGTTAAAAGTTACTGACAGAGTGCATAAGATGGAGATTGAAAATGAACTGGATTTGGCAACGTGCAGATCATTGGTGATCTTGATAAACTGATTGTGTGCCAGGTAAGATACTACATTATTTTCATGTATTATCTCACATTACCACCATGAGACAGATAATACTTTTATATTATCCTTGTTTTATAGAAAAGGACATTTTAATTTACAGACATAAAGAAAATTTACCCATCTCACTTAGCTCATAAATGTAGCCAGGACTGAATCCAGGTTAGTCTGACTCCCAAAACAACCACCCTGACTCGTATAAAATGGGGGTTAGAGTAGTAACAATGCCATACGATTATTTTAGTATTCAATATAATAATATGAAGTGCTGCATATAATACCCTGTGCATGGTAAGTAGGCAAGAAACAGCTATTTTTATATTTACTTTGTGATGTAAGATTAAAAATATTTTTTCAGAAATTTGCTTTTGTTTTTCAAAATCTGATTTAAAATAATTTAGTTATATTTGGGAAACATATCTTTTTCCCAGAGAGGAATTTAATTTCCAATTTTATGAAAACAAAGGGGAAAAACAGATTTACATACAATAATTTATGCCTATCTCTTCAGAAACTTTCTATTTCATAAAGTGTCATATACCTATATGTAACTTCACTACCAAATATATCTTATAAAACCCAGATCATAAGTAATCACTATCCATACACTCATATAGTTCTCCATAGGACAGAAACTCTTTTTTGTTAGGATAGAAATTCTTAATATGGGATCCCTTTGGGGGTCTAGGGATAGAATTCATGTGATCTATGAATTTAAGTGTAGGAAATTTGTCTTCATTTTCATTAACCTCGGACTGAAGATGAACATTTTCTTCAGTAATGAATGTAGGCAACAAACACACAATAGTATTAGGAGGACCTCAGATTTTGTCACTAACAGATATCACAAATATTTTCATATCATGCTGCAGTTGCAAATACTTTGAAATATTTACACTTACCACTACTTCAAAACTATGGCTTTTATTAGATCTGTTAGGCACTGTTGTTTAATACACTTAAAGAAGCACATATATTACCATATATTTTGTTTTATCCACTTAAAAGCATTATTCTGAGAAGAGATCCATCACACACACAAAAAGTTTAAGAAATTCATTCTGCGGGGCGCCTGGGTGGCTCAGTGGGTTAAGCCTCTGCCTTCAGCTCAGGTCATGATCCCAGGGTCCTGGGATCGAGCCCCGCATCGGGCTCTCTGCTCCGCAGGGAGCCTGCCTCCACCTCTCTCTCTCTCTACCTGCCTCTCTGCCTACTTGTGATCTCTGTCTGTCAAATAAATAAATAAAATCTTAAAAAAAAAAAAAAAGTAAAAGAAATTCATTCTGCTTATTTCTTTCTCAAATGTATCTTTACTGCCACCTGGTGGAAGTGTTTCCTCAGTACAAGTGAAAAGCATCCTAGGAAATATTTTCTTCTTTATCAAACGTATTGCAGTAAGTGTATGACAAATATTTTATATAAGTCTGAATGTGCCTAATTTGCTTAACAATGCCAATCAGTTGACTAAGTTCTCTAACACTTCTACTTACTTCCTTAATATATATTCTTGTCCAAAGTCTAGTCATAACTTCAGCTCACCCAAATTGAAACACTCCATTTGATCTCTACCTTCCAAAATTTATTGAAAGGCTTCAGAATTTTAATTTATCCACAGCTTATGTCAGACATTATTAACTAGAGGAATACGCACAGAGAATTACCTGTGGAGCTTTGCCTACAATCCATCTGCTTAGAGGCTTCACCTCTGAAGATTCTAATTTATAATCCTTGAGTAAAGTGAATTTTAGAAAACAAACAACTTCAGTAACTGTAACATGGATCTCTCTAGTTTAGAACCACTTAGCCTAGGTCATTTGTTTTCTGCCTTTTAAAAAAGATTCATCTCCTGGTTTTTTGAGTAACTAAGGATTACAACTTTCCTCTTAGAAATTTCTTCACCCCTTGAGCTGATCAAGAGTTCTCTCCTCCCAAAGGGTTAACAGTAATAAAACTCTTCTTGAATCTCAATCTTAACCCATTAGAATGCTTTTCTTTGTATTTTATCATATTTTTAATCTTTCATTAAAAAGCTGCTTTCATACTTAGTTTTTTAGAAGATTTTAAAAAGCTGGTGTTATCTTGTTGTGATGAGCATTGGGTGTTTGTACAGAAGTGCTGAGTCACTATACTGTAAGCCTGACATTAGTATTATACTGTATTTAACTAACTGGAATTTAAATAAAAACTTAAAAGCTGGTGTTACAACAAACAGGAAAGGATAAAGATGTTTAAAGTGATAAAATAACAATAAATTTTCTTAAATAGCCATCATGTGATATCTACTCACTGATAATTTAGTTCACAAAATTATCTCATTTACATTTTGAGCAAGTTAGATATAAAAATGGGACAGATCACTGTTAAATTTCTGAGTGAAGTTAGGATTGTTATAAATTCTATTTGTTTTTTTTTGTATAAAATTGAGATGATATTCAGCATTGAGCTTCTAAGTAAATGAGACTAGTCACTGCAATTTACCTTCTCACACTCTTGTTATTTTCATTCGTTTTTCTTTCTGTGCTTCACTTTGGCTACATTCTATTTACTTGTATTTGAGTTCATTAATTCTGTTCTCTTTTGTATATAGTCTGCTGTTAAATTTAGCCAATGAGTCCTTAATTTCAGGTACTATGTTTTTCACTTCTAGAATATCCACTTGATTTTTTAAGTAGATCTCAATTTCTGTGAAATTATCCATTTTTTATCTTTACTTGTTCATATTTTCTACTTAACATATTAATCATAGTTAAATTAAAGTCCTTTTCTACAAACTTCAATATTTAGAGCACCTGTAGGTCTACTGTTATTTTCTTGTTTGTCAGTCACATCTTTCTGCCTGTCAGTCACATCTTTCTGCCTCTTTGCATAACTAATATTTTGTTTGTTTGCATGGTGGACACTGTGTATAAAAGAACCATAGAAGCTCCAGACGGTATCTTCTATGAGAAAGGGGACCCTTTCCTCTTTAGGAAGGGTAAGGTGCTTATCATCTTAATCCAATCAGATACTGAGCTGAAACCAAGTGTTAAGAGTCAATCAACCACTTGTTCCTCTCTTTTCCTCAGGTATAGCAAACTCCAAAGAGCCTGATGAGTTTCTGTTTCCCTGGCTAAAAAAGAATAGAAAATTTGGTTTTGACCTTCAGATGTTTGGAGCTTGGCTATTTAGTCTCCTGTCCCATAGAATAGCTGGCAAATATTATAAAGGGGAGATGAGTCATATATTTATGGTACACCTCATCCTTCTAAAAGAAATACCAGCAATCTTTTTCTGCAGTAGGCCAGAGAGTAAATATTTTGGCTTTGTAAACCATAAGGTCTCCTTTGCAACTGCTCAACTTTGCCATTGTAGTATGAAGGCAACCATGGACAATAAATGAAGGAGTGCAGCTGCATTCCAATAAAACTTTATTTATAGACACTAAGATTTGACTTTCATATAATGTTTTCTTGTCACAAAATACTTTTATTTTTTTTCCAACCATTTAAACCATGTAGAAATCATTCTTGACTTGTGAAATTTACAAAATAGATGGTGAGCCAGATTTGGCAAAAAAGCCATAGTTGGCCAACCTCTGGTTGAGAAGGATATTAATCCTGTGAGAATGTGAGAGATTTTATTCTTCTTTCATCAGATTTCGAAGAGGTCCATGTCTTTAGGAATTTGCTATTCCTAAAATAACATAATTTTTGTTAAAAATGTATATGAATGACTATTAACTACCAAGTTCTCTGTCTAGTATAACCAACATATTCTGTATGGTGGTAAGTGGTAGCTATGGCTAAGCTCTCTAGCTAAATGGTGTGCTCCCAAAGCATGCTCAATGGAAATACTTGTTTATCAGAAAAATGGCTAATTTCTCTGGGCAAATGATATTTTCTAACACTCACTGAGAATTTAGCATGTGACTGACATTGTACTTGGTGCTTTACATGCAGCATCTCATTTAATCCTTACAACTATGTGAGAAAAACACTATTGTTCCCTTCTTTATGGATTAGAAGACAGGCTTATGGTATTAGATAATTTTTAAAGGTTTTATTTATTTATTTGACAGACAGAGATCACAAGTAGGCAGAGAGACAGGCAGAGAAAAAGGAGGAAGCAGGCTACCTGCTGAGCAGAGAGCCAATGCAGGGCTGGATCCCAGGACCCTGGGATCATGATCTGAGCCGAAGGCAGAGGCTTTAAACCACTGAGCCACCCAGGTGCCCCAGTTCTAAGGTTTTTTTGTTTTGTTTTGTTTGATTCTTTAGGATTATCTATATAGAGAGGCTTAACCCACTGAGCCACCCAGGCGTCCTGGTATTAGATAATTTGTCCCAAGTAAGAGAACTAGCAAATGTTGGATCTAGGATTCGGTTCCAAGTCATACACTTAAATCTGTGCTCATAATCACTACTGTTTTCCATGTCTTGGACCTTTGGGATTGCATGTGAAATGTGGAAATGATAAATACCAAAAGTATTCTGTATAATCAATTTTGAATAATATATGATAAGGATGAATAGTACTGGCATATTTCTCTCCTTTACAGGTGAACTTAGAATGATTTTCATATAATACATTAGCCATGACAAGTGGGTAAAGGGTTCTAGAATATACATGTGTGAAGAAAAAGCATGGGCTAGCAATGGTTTGGTTCCACTGTTAAGCTGTAACATGTTTCATCTCCACAAAAATATTCTTTAATTGACAGGTATTTAGAAAACTGACAGGATATATACTTGTGGGAATATGGTGAACTGTGGATTATCAGAGTCTAAAACCTGCAAACCATTCTAGAACAGAGAAAGGGGAAGATGGTGGCAGAGTAGGACACTAGGCTCACCCTGTCCCACGAATGAAACTAGGTAACTATTAAATCATCCTAAGTCACAGAAATTGACATGAAGACTGGCAGAACAAACTCTACAACTAAAGGCAGAAAGGAGGCCACATTAAAGAAAGTAAAAGGTACGGAGACTAAGGTTTGGGAGACAAACAGATGATGGGCACTATGGTGGACAGGGAGGTACAATCTTGGAGAAGGGTGACAGACAAACGAGAGCACAGGGAAAAAAAATCTCCATAGCAAGTGGCTTAGAAAGTGAGAGGGGACAAATTTCAGAAGTGCTTGCAACCATCTGGGCTTAAAGGTCGGTGGGCAGGGCTTGGGGAGAGCCTAGAACCACTGCTCTTAGAGAGAAGGCAGAGCAAACAGCCTGTGGACATTTAGTGTGGAAACAGTGATCTGAAGAGCACCGGAAGCAAACTGCAGTGGTTATTTGCTCATCTCAGAGCATGTCACAGAGAGGCAGCACTCACAGAGAGATACCTCCAGGAACAAAGGAACTGGCAGGCATCAATTACCTTCCCAGCCCTTCAGCATAAACACAGAGACATCTGCAGGAACCAGCACAGCCTCCACACTACCTAAACTGGTTACACAAGGCCATGCCCCCCATGCTCTGGGGGAAGTGTCCCTCCTAGTTACACTTGCCTCAGTCCCAGTACAGAGGGCCCCTCCGTGCCCAAACCCCTATCCAAACATGTGTCCCAACCAGGGAGATCTGCAGGGCCTTGGTTCTGTAGGTGGTAGCAAAAGCAGACCGGAGCACGCGTAGTTAAAACTTGCCACATTTAGGCCAAGGATAAAACACTGCCAACAACAGGCAAAGAAAACCTCTGCAAGCAATTGCCCTGAAGAATAAAGTGGCCAGGACACAATAATAGAGCACACGCAGCACATATTGGAGATACTCCTGGAAGCACCAGGCACTGGGGAACAGGGAACACTCGGATGTCTTATTCATAAGGCCACTATCCTCCAGAACATGAGACATAGCTGACTTTCTTAACACAGAAACAGAAAAATGAAAAGACAGAGGAATTTGTCCTAAATGAAAGAACAGGACAAGACCATGACCAGAGATCTAAGTGAAACGGATATAAGTAACATGCGTGATAGAGAATTTAAATTAAAGATTAAAAGGACACTAACTGGAATTAAAAAAAAATAGTGGAAGGCATAAAGAAGACTCTTAAAACAGAGATAAGGAATAACAGAGTAGAGATACAGAGCTCAATAAACAAAATGAGAAACACATTTGAGGGAATGAACACCATGCTGGGAGAAGGAGAGGAATGAATTAATGACCCAAAAGACAGAGTGATGGAAAGTAATCAACCTGAAAAAAAGAAAAAAATATATATACAAAACAAGGATAGACTCAGAGAACTCAGTGACAACATCAACGTAATAATATTCACATTATAGAGTCCCAGAAGTAGAAGAGGGAAAAAAGGGCACAGAAAATTTATTTCAGAGATAATAGATGAGTATTTCCCTAATTGGGCAAGGAAAGATCCAGTAGGCAAAGAGAACCCTCAACAAAGTCAACAAAGCAGATTCACACCAAGACATATTATAATTAAATGGCAAAATACAGTGACAGAGGATAAAAAATTAAAAGCAGCAAGACAAAAGTAGACGTTTACATACAAAGGAAACACCATCAGGCTATCAAGGGATTTATTTGCATAAACTCTGCAAGCAAAAAGAGACTGGCATGATATATTCAAAGTTTTGAATGGGAAAAATCTGCAGCCAGTAATGTTCTATTCAACAAAGCTTTAACTCAGACTACAAGGTGAGATAAAGTTTCCCAGACAAACAAAAATTAAAGGAGTTCATGATAACTAAATCAGACCTGCAAGAACTATTAAAGGGGACTCTGAGTGGAAAGGAAAGACTAAAAGTGACAGAATACAGGTAGGAAAACATAAAAGCAGCAAAAACAAGTATTTCTCTAAAAAAATCAGACAAGGAACCCACAAAATAAAAAGATGTAAAATCTGAAACCATGTACTTAACACAGAGAGAGAAGAGGAATAAAGAATTGGTCCAAACCATTAAATAATATAGAGCTACATGCAGAAGATGTTATATACAAAATTGATGGTAATGACATATTAAAAAACCTGTAATAGATATGCAGAAAATACAAAGAAATCCAAATATATCACTAAAGAAAACCAGCAAACCATGGAAGAGAGAAAGAAAAATCAGAGCAATCAGAAACAACCATAAAATAGAGACTACATTGGCAATAAATAAATATTTATCAATAATTAGTCTGAATGTTCATGGAATAAAAGCTCCAATCAAAAGACATAGGGTATCAGAATGGATTAAAAAAAACATGTAAGACCCATCTTACTACCTAAAAGAGACTCATTTTGGACCTAAAGACACCTACACATCGAAGGTGAGGGGACAGAGAAACATCTAACATGCAAATGGATGTCAAAAGAAAGCTGGAATAACAATACTTATATTCGACAAAACATACTTTAAAGCAAAGACTGTAAGAAGAGTCAAAGAAGGGCACTATACAACCATTAAGGGGACATTTCAACAAGAAGATAGAACAACTCTAAATATTTATGTACCCAACACAGGAGCACCCAAATACATAAAACAGTTAATAACAAACATAAAGGAACTAAAGGAAAATAATCTAATTATAGTAGTGGACTTGAACATCCCACTTAAGAGCAATGCACAGATCATCTAAAAAGAAAATCAACAAGGGAACAATGGCTTTGAATGACACACAGGACCAGATGGACTAAACCAATATATTCAGAACATTTCATCCTAAAAGAGCAGAATACACATTCTTTTCAAGTGCACATGGACTATTTCCCAGAATAAATCATATATGAGATCACAAAAAAGCTTTAACAAACTGAAAAAAATTGAAGCATACCACATATCTCTTCTGACCACCACACTATGAAACTAGAAGTCACCCACAAGAAAAAAAATCTGCAAAGTCCACAAATACATGGAGGTTAAATAACATGCTACTAAAGAATGAATGGGTCGATCAGGAAATTTAAAAAAGTTATAACAAAGAACATGGAAACACATTAAAACAAAAGCACAATGGTTCAAAACTTTTGGGACATGGCAAAAAGATGTTCTAAGAAGGAAGTTTATAGCAACACAGGCCTACATCAAGAAGCAATAAAAATCTCAAACAATGTAACTTTACACCTAAGAAGCAGGAAAAGAGAAACAAACAATACCTCAAACCAGCAGAAAGAAGGACATGATAAAGATCAGAGCAGAAACAAATGATATACAAACTAAAAAAAAAAAAAACAAATAATACAAAGGGTCAATGAAACCTGGTTTCTTTGAATGAGGTGGTTCTTTGAAAAAAATGGATAAAATTGGTAAATGTCTAGTCATACTCATTAAGAAAAAAATGGGAAAGAACTCCAGTAAATAAAATTATAAATGAGAGAAGAGAACTAAAACCAACATCATAGAAATACAATTATAAGAGAATATTAAGAAATCAATATGCTGACAAATTGGTCAACCTAGAGGACATGGATAAATTTCTAGAAAAGTATAAACTACCAAAATTGAAACAGGAAGAAATAGAACATTTGAACAGACTGATCACCATAAAAAAAACTGAATCAGTAATCAAAAAATCCCAAACCAACAAAAGTCCAAGGCCAGACGGCTTTACAAGGGCATTCTACCAAACATTTAAAAGAGGGGGAGAAGAAGCATGAGAGGCTGTGGACTCTAAGAAACAAACTGAGGCTTTTGGAAGGGAGGAGGTGGAAGGATGGGTGGTGGGTATTAAGGAGGGCACGTATTGCATGGAGCACTGGGTATGGTGTATAAACAATGAATCTTGGAACACTGAAAAGTAAAATAAAATTTTAAAAAAATGTAATATGTTAAGTACTTTAGGAGATATTATAGAAAATAAATGTGTATAGAACCAAAAAAAGAAAAAAAGAAGAGTTCCTACCTACTCTTCTCAGACTGTTCCAAAAAATAGAAAAGGAAGGAAAACTTCCAAATTCATTCTATGAGGCCAGCATTAGCCTGATACCAAAACCAGATAAAGACAACCCTAACAGGGAAAATGATAGGCCATTATCTCTGATGACCACAGATGCAAAAATCATCAACAAAATACTAAGAAATCTAATTCAACAATACATTAAAAATCATTCATCACAATCAACTGGGATTTATATCTGTGCTGCAAGGGTGGTTTATTTTTCACAAATCAATCAACAGGTTACATCACATCAATGAGAGAAAGGATAAGAAACATATTTTCATCTGAACAGATACAGAAAGAGCCTTTGACAAAGTACAACATTCATTCATGATAAAAACTCTCAACAAAGATTTAGAGGGAACAAACATCAACATAATAAAGGCAATATACGAAAAACCCACATTAACATGATAATCCACAGGGAAAAACTGAAACCTTTTCCCCTAAAAGAACCAAGACAAGGATATCCACTCTCACCACATTGATTCAACATAGCACTAGAAGTCCTAGCCACAGCAATTAGACAACAAAAAGAAATAAAAGAAAACAATTTGGTAAAGAAGTGAAACTTTAACTCTTTGCAGCTGACCTTATATTATATACAGAAAACCCAAGAGACCCCACCAAAAAACTGCAAAATGATAAAAGATTTTAGTAAAGTTGCAGAATACAAAATCAAAGTACAGAAAGCTGTTGCAATTTCTAGACACCAGTAGTGAATAAGCAGAAAGTAATTAAGGAATCAATCCTATTTTCAAATGCTCCGAAAACAAAAAGTTAGCTAGTAATAAGTTTAACCAGAGAGGTGAAAGACGTGTACTCTGACAACTATAGAACGCTTATGAAAGAGACTGAAGATGACACAAAGAAATAGACATTTCATGCTCATGGATGGAAGTAGAGATACTGTTAAAATGACTATACTACCCAAAGCAATTTACACATTTAATGTAATCCCTATCAAAATACCACCAGCATTTTTCACAGAACAAGAACAAACAATCCTAAAATTGTATGGAATCACAAAAGACCCCAAGTCACCAAAGCAACCTTGAAAAAGCAAACAAAGCTAGAGGCATGACAACTGCATTATAAAGCTGTAGTATTCAAACCAGTATGATAATGGCACAAAAACAGACATATAGATCAATGGAACATAACAGAAAACACAGAAATGAACCCACAACTATACGGTCAATCAATCTTCGACAAAGCAAGAAAAAGTAACCAGTGGTGTTGGGCAAACCAGAAAGTAACATGTTTAAAAGTGGTACTAGTAGAACTAGGAACACTTTGTTATATCATACAAAAAACTAAAGTCAGAGTGGATTAAAGACCTAAATGTGAGACCTGAACCCCTAAAAATCCTAGAAGAGAGTACAGGCAATAATGTCTCAGAAATCAGCCATAGCCAACACTTTTCTAGAAAGGTACCCTGAGGCAAGGGAAAGAAACGCAATAATAAACTACGGCGAGTAAATCAATATAAAAGGCTCCTACACAATGAAGGAAATAACAAAACTAAAAGGCAACCTATTGAATGGTGGAAGACATTTGCTAATGACATTGCCAAAAAAGGGTTAGTATCTAAACCATATTAAGAACTTAATACAACTCAAAACCTGAAAACAACAAAAAATCTAATTAAAAAATGGGTAAAAGACATGAACAGGTATTTCTCTGAAGTAGACATACTGATAACCAAAAGACACATGAAAAGATGCTCCTTATCACTTGTCATCAGGGAAATGCAAATCAAAACTACAATGCAGTATCAATTCAAACCTGTCAGAATGGATAAAATCAACAGCACAAGAAACAAAAGGTATTGGGGAGGATGTAGAGAAAACTCAACCCTATTGCACTGATGGAGGGAATGCAAACTGGGGCAGCCAGTCTGGAAAACAGTATGGAGGTTCCTTAGAGAGTTAAAAATAGAATTATGCTATGATTCAACAACTGCACTAGTGGGTATTTATCCAAAGAATATAAAAATACTAATTCAAAGGGATACAGGCACCCCTGTGTTTATAGCAGCATTATTTATAATAGCCAAGATATGGAAGCAACACATGTATCCACTGACTGATGAATGGATAAAGAAGATGTGGCAAAGGAGTAAAGATGGTGGAGGAATAGGGGGACCTTAAGTTTGTCTCATCCCTTGAACACAGCTAGATAAATATCAAATCATTCTGAACACCCAAGAAATCTGAGAACAGAACAAACTGCACATCTACAGATAGAAAAACAGTCACCTTTGGGAAGGTAGATGTTGTGGAGAGTTGAAAAGAATTGTGGGTGTGGCAGAGTGGAGGGAGCCCTGATCATTAAGAGAAAAGCAAGAGAGAAAGAGAGAGGGAGAGAAAGAAGAGTGAAAGCACAGGCAGGGCAATGCATAAGAAAAACTCTTCCCCAAAACTACTGACTGGGAAAATGAGAGGGGTTAACTACTCTAAGTTTTTATAAGCAGCAGAGCTCAAAGTCAAATTAGAAGTCTGCACTATCACTGGGGTCATGCTTGGTGGGTTTAGTGATGCTCCAGTAGGGAAGGAAGGCTGAGACCCAGGAGCAGGCAGCATGGTCTGAGGATCCAATGGGTCACATGATGAGAAAGTTCCCATTCCTTCAGTGCATCTGAGAGTGGTGTCACGGCTTCTCTGGGGACAAAAGAGCTGGCGGCACCAATGTGCTGCCCTGCTCACTAGCACAGGAACAAAGATACCAGCTGCGGGCAGCAAACCTTGGCACCAGCCTTTTGGTGTGCTTTACATAAACTCTGAACCACTGCACAGTCATGCTACTGCTTTTCTAGGACAGACCAGAACAGGGCACAACATAACTAAACCCTCCCCCAGAGGATCAGTATAGGTCCACACCGAGTGGGTACCTAAAATTTGGAGTTTTGAAACCCAGCTACAGGACTGAGATAAAACACAGGGGTACTGTGGCACCTAGCAGGCAGACAGCTCAGACATCCCCAGAGAGGGTAAAGGCAAGGATCTTAAGGAATCTGGTGAGACACAAGAGGCGATTGTCTGCTCTTCAGTGAGGGCTTCCTGAGGAGTGGCAGGTGTGAACTCCCGGCTCCAGGGAAAGGAGAGGAGGGTGACCCTCCCACCCATCCTTCCTCCACCCATTAGCACTGACTGACCAGAGAGAAACATAGCGCCACTCAGTGGAGGCCAGAGCTGCTTACACCAAGCCCCATCCCCTAGTGCCCCCTAGTGCATTTCCACTAGGGCAAGTGTGGATGAGAATCAGTGCAGCAGGGCCCTCCCCTAGAAGATCAGCACAAACCCCTTGCATGCACCAAGTCTACCAATTCACAGAGTGCAGCAAAGCTTTAGTTTTAAGGGAAATGGGATCCACCTTTTTTTTTTTCATCTAGCTTCTTTTAACAAGCAGACCAAAACACACCTATTTAAACCTTGCCACACAGTAGACATGGTCTAAACATCCCTCACTGCAGGCAAGGAGAAACTGCAGAGGACTGCCCTGAGGAAAGGAACAACAAAAACACAAGAGCAGAGCACACACTCTGAAACACCTCCTGAAGCACTAGGTCCAAGACAGTATAGGACCTCTTCTTAAAATAGCCATTACTCTCAGGAGCAGCAATAGAACAGGCTTTCCTAACAATAAAAAAAAAAAAAACAAAAAAAAAAAACAGTGACCTAGACAAAAATGACACTATGGAGGAATATACCCCAAAAGAAAGAACAGGAGGAAATGATGGCCAGGGATTTAATCAATACAGATATAAGTACAATGCCTGAACCATAATTTGAAATAATGATTATATGGATCCTAGCTAGGCTTGAGAAAAGCACAGAAGACACTAGAGAATCCCTTACAACAGAGATAAAAGAACTATAAACTAGTCAAGCCAAAATTAAAGATGCTATAATCAAGAGGACAGTCTGACAGGATACAATGATAAGAATGGACAAACCAGAGGAATCAGTAATACAGAAGATAAAATTATGGAAAATAATGAAACTGAAAAGAAGAGGGTAATAAAAAGGTACTGGATCACGAATGTAGACGTAGGGAATTCAGTGACTCCTTAAAATGTAATAATAGTCATAGCAAAGGAGTCCAAGAAGTAGAGAAACAAGGAAATGCAGAAGGTTTATTTGTGCAAAGTATAACTGAAAACTTCCCTAATCAGGGGTAGGAAACAGACACTGAAATTTAAGAAACACAAAGAACTCCCATTATACATTCAGTATACATATGCATATACACTATACATTCACAATATACACAGAGAAGGAAAGAATCCTTAAACAACAAGGGAACACAGGTCAGGTTTGCAGCAGACCTGGCCACAGAAACATCGTAGGGCAGAAGACAGTGGTGTGATATATTCAAAGTGCTGAATGGGAAAAATACGCAGCCAAGAATACTTATACAGGAAACCTGTCATTCAGAATAAACAAACAGTAACAACAAATAACAGAAGAAACAAACCAAAAAAAAAAAAAAAAAAAGAGTTTGTAACCACTAAACCAGCCCTGTAAGAAAAATTAAAGGGAACACTCTGAGTAGGGAAAAAGATGACATGAAGAAACAAAGACTAGAAAGGAAATGAGAGCACCACCAGAAACACCAATTTACAGATAACATGATGGCACTAAATTCATATCTACCAATAATCACAATGAATGTAAATGGATTAAATGCTCCAATCAAAAGACATAGGGTATCAGAATGGATTAAAAAAAAAGACCCTTATATATGCTGCCTACAGAAAACTCATTTTATACCTAAAGCCACCTGGAAATTGAAAGTAAGGGGATGGGGGGGAGACAAGATGGCAGGGAAGTAGGAGGAGGCGCCGTTTCAACCTATACCCTAAAGTGAGCTGATTACCTACCAAAGAACTCCGATCACCCATGAAATCAGCCTGAGATCAGAATTATACAAGTCTGGATCTCTACAAGGGCAGAAGACGCCAGTGGGCAGGTAAAGCAGAGTGGGAACGTCAGACTGATATCAGAACATAAACAAAAGGGGAGGGAGCCACCAGAGGGAACCAATTGGAAAGTAATACCCCTAATACGAGAGCACCCTGCGTGTGGAGACCAGCATTAACTTGGAGACTGGTTGAAAGCACTCAAAAAGAGCAAAAGATCACAGCGGGGGTGATTGTGGGAATCAGGGCGGCTAGGGACAGGAGCTTAAGTCCCCAGACCCAGGACAGCCTCCCTTGGCGCTGAGGCAGAGAGAGTGCGGCAGAGAAAGCAGGGCTTGGTCCCTGAGCTGCCAGCCCGCCGAGAATGCGTGGGGTCCGGCTCCTGTGAGGGGCTGGGAGCCTCGGCAGACGGCAGAACGCCGAGCCTTGCTAACAGAGCCTGAGAAACGTGCGCCCCTCACCCTCCCCTGAGAGAGGTGCGCCAAGGCCAAGCCCAGCGCTCTTAGACCTGTGCCATTATTTCAGAGCCTAAGAAGTGCGCGTGCCCCACACCCTCCCCTCAGAGAGATGCACGCAAGCCCGGTGCTCTTAGACCCAGAAAGACCAGGCACTCCCAGCCCGGGCCAGTGGGAAAATCTCAGTGTGCAATCGCTGCTTGGAACCTCTCTGGCAGTCTGCAGCTGCCCAGACAGCCGCCGCTGCCTTGGTTTTGGGTACAAGCAGAAGATCCTGCGTCCCCAGGGACCGTGAATCGGAACCTGCTCTGCCAGCCGCCAAGGATGAATTTATATGGGCTCTGCACCACCCCACAGGGGAGCAGACTGAGGCTTCTCTCTGAGAGGGAGGTCAGGGTGCAGTCTGCTTTACTCGAAACCATCAAAAGCTGTCAAGGCGAGAGAAAAAGGGGAACATAAAAACCGCAAGAGAACAAAAGCCTGAAAAAAACGGTTTCCTCAGAGTCCACCCCCTTGAGGGAGGCGGGAGGACTTAATTCAGGGAACAACATTGACTGAAAACCCATGTGGCAGGCCCCTCCCCCAAAAAACCAACCAGGAAAGAAAAAAAAAAAAAACTACAAGTGAACAACCACCACTACTTCATAGATACAACTTTTATTTTTAACTCGTTACCACTATTCTGGTTCATTTTTTTTTTATATAGATAATTTTTTAACCTATTTACCATCACAATGAGATGTCCAGTACATCAAATTCCATAATAACCTTCTAACCTGAACTTTTTGATACATACACCTGTGTTTTTCTTTTGCATTTCTATTTTTTTTCCTAAATTTTAGTTTAGTTTAGTCTAGTTTATTCCTTTTTTATTTTTATTTTCTAATATTCTTATAGAGTTAAACTTCAAGGTAATTCCCCTTTCCCCAATCAATCTACCCCTATAGGTAAACCAACTTTTAATCCCCCTTGATCTTAGGAAAGTTGAGTCCTTTAACAAAGATACCAAGATACATCCAGGAAGAATCAAAATAACCTTATTCGCCCACACTGAGAATTTATAACCACTCTCCCATCTTTTTCTTCCACCAGTGTTTCTGTGTTTTTGTGTTTGTCCTGATAGTATATAAATCTTATACTTGGGATTCTTTTTGACGAGGTTCTTTCTTTATTTGCTTATATATATATATATTTTTTTCTCTTGTCATATACTTTTATCAGTCTTTTTGTTTGTCTGTTTTTGTTTGTATACTTCATAAATCTTATCTTGGGGCCCATTTGGGCTGAACCTTCCCTTTTATCTTCCCTTTTTTTTTTCCTGTTTCTCTCTTTTTTCTTTTTCATTTCTTTTTCCTCTCGTTTGGGTGGGGAATCCTGATTGCTCAGAAGCGTTCCAGGGTGCACCTTGACTGCACCACGGTTGATACATCCAGCTACATCCGTTCAGTCATCTCTCACTAAAATGACTAGGAGGAGGAATGCCCAAAAGAAGAAAAATACAGAGGATGGGCCTTCTGTAACAGAGCTAACGGCTATCAACATAGACAATATGGTGGAAAGAGAATTCAGGCTAACAATTATCCAGGCAATAGCTAGGTTGGAGAAAGCCATGGATGACTGAACGGAATTGATTAGTGCAGAACTGAAAGCCACCAGGGATGATGTTGACAATGTTACGGCAGAACTGAAAGCCCGCAGGGATGAGGTTCACAATGCTCTCAATGAGTTCCAATCTAATCTAAATTCTCTAAAAGCTAGGGTAACTGAGACAGAAGATAGAATTAGTGACCACTGGTATTCTTCAAAGAGCTGGAGCAAATAATCCTAAAATTTGTATGGAATCAGAAGAGACACTGAATTGCTAAGGAAATGTTGAAAAAGAAAAATAAAACTGGGGGCATCACGTTACCTGATTTCAAGCTTTACTACAAAGCTGTGATCAAAAAGACAGCATGGTACTGGCATAAAAACAGACACATAGACCAGTAGAACAGAGTAGAGAGCCCAGATATGGACCCTCAACTCTATGGGCAAATAATCTTCGACAAAGCAGGAAAAAATATCCAGTGGAAAAAAGACAGTCTCTTCAATAAATGGTGCTGGGAAAACTGGACAGCTATATGTAGAAGAATGAAAATCGACCACCTCTTACACCATACACAAAGATAAACTCAAAATGGATAAAAGACCTCAACGTGAGACAGGAATCCATCAGAATCCTAGAGGAGAACATAGGCAGTAACCTGTTCGATATCAGCCACAGCAACTTCTTTCAAGATACGTCTCCAACGGCAAAGGAAACAAAAGCGAAAATGAACTTTTGGGACTTCATCAAGACCAAAAGCTTCTGCACAGCAAAGGAAACAGTCAACAAAACAAAGAGGCAACCCACGGAATGGGAGAAGGTATTTGCAAATGACAGTACAGACAAAAGGTTGATATCCAGGATCTATAAAGAACTCCTCAAACTCAACACACACAAAACAGACAATCATATAAAAAAATGGGCACAAGATATGAACAGACACTTCTCCAATGAAGACATACAAATGGCTATCAGACACATGAAAAAATGTTCATCATCACTAGCCATCAGGGAGATTCAAATTAAAACCTCATTGAGATACCACCTTACACCAGTTAGAATGGCCAAAATTAGGAAGACAGGAAACAACATGTGTTGGAGGAGATGTGGAGAAAGGGGAACCCTCTTACACTGTTGGTGGAAATGCAAGTTGGTGCAGCCACTTCGGAGAACAGTGTGGAGATTCCTCAAGAATTTAAAAATAGAGCTTCCCTATGATCCTGCAGTTGCACTAATGGGTATTTACCCCAAAGATATAGATGTAGTGAAAAGAAGGGCCATCTGTACCCCAATGTTTATAGCAGCAATGGCCACGGTCGCCAAACTGTGGAAAAAACCAAGATGCCCTTCAACGGACAAATGGATAAGGAAGATGTGGTCCATATACACTATGGAGTATTATGCCTCCATCAGAAAGGATGAATACCCAACTTTTGTAGCAACATGGACGGGACTGGAAGAGATTATGCTGAGTGAAATAAGTCAAGCAGAGAGAGCCAATTATCATAAGGTTTCACTTATTTGTGGAGCATAAAAAATAGCATGTAGCACAAGGGGAGATGGAGAGGAGAAGGGAGTTGTGGGAAATTGGAAGGGGAGGTGAACCATGAGAGACTATGGACTCTGAAAAACAATCTGAGGGTTTTGAAGGGGCGGGGGGTGGGAGGTTGGGGGAACAAGATGGTGGGTATTAGAGAGGGCACGGATTGCATGGAGCACTGGGTGTGGTGCAAAAACAATGAATACTGTTACGCTGAAAATAAATAAAATATTTTTTAAAAAAAGAAAGTAAGGGGATGAAGAACTATCTATTATGTTAATGGATGTCAAAAGAAAGCCAGAATAGCCATGCATTTTTCAGACAAACTAGATTTTAAAGCAAAGACTGTAACAAGAAGAAGGGTATTATATCAAAATTAAAGGGTCTATCCATCAAGAAGATCTAACAATTATAAATATTTATACCTCCAAATAGACAACATGCAAATATATAAATCAATTAATAACAAAGACACCAAATCTCACTGATACTAATATAATAATAGCTGGGGACATTACCACTCCACTTTTACAGCAATGGACAGATCACCTAAGCAGAAAATCAAGGAAACAATGGTTCTGAATGAAACACTAGACAGATGGGCTAAACATATATTCAGAACATTTCATCCTAAAGCACTAAAATACACAAATTCTTTTCAAGTGTACACGGAACATTTTCCAGAACAGATCACACACTGGATCAAAAATCAGCCTTCAACAAGTACAAAAAGATTGAGATCACACCATGCATAGTTTCAGAACACAACACAATGAAACTTGAAGTCAATCACGAGAAAAAATTTGGAAAGACAACAAATACATGAAGGTTAAAGAACATCCTATTAAAGAATGGCTTAGCCACGAAATTAAAGAAGAAATAAAGAAAATGAAAACACGACAGCCCAAAACATTTCAGATGCAGTAAAGGTGGTTCTAAGAGCTAAGTAGAATATAGCAATACAGGCCTACCTAAAGAAGGAACAAAAGTCTCAAATGTATAACCTAATCTTATACATAAAGGCACTAGGAAAGGAACAGCAAATAAATCATAAAGCCAGAAGAAGAAGGGAAATAATAAATTAGACCAGAAATAAATGTTATTTAGATAAATAAATGTTATACAGATCAATGAAACTAAGAGCTGGTACTTTGAAAGAAGTAATAAAATTGATAAACCGTAGCCAGACTTATCAAAAAGAAAAAAGAAAATGACTGAAATAAATAAAATCATGAATGAGGGAGGAGAGATCACAACCAACACAAAAAATATAAACAATTTCAAGAGAGTATTATGAAAAATTATATGCCAACAAACTGGGAAATCTGGAAGACATGAACAAATAATTAGAAACATACAAAATACCAAAACTGAAACAAGAACAATTAGAAAATTTGAACAGACTCATAGCCAGCAAACAAACTGAATCAGCAATCAAAAGTTTCCCAGCAAACAAAATGCAGAGTCAGATGGCTTCCCAGCAGATTTATACCAGATATTTAAAGTAGAGTTAATATATATTCTTCTCAAACCATTCCAAAAAAGCAGAAATGGAAGGAAAACTTCCAAACATTTTACAAGGCCAGCATTACCTTGATTCCAAAACCAGACAAAGATCCCACCAAAAAGGAGAATTACCCGCCAATATTCCTGATGAACATGGATACAAAAATTCTCAACAAGATGCTAGCAATTCACATCCAGCAGTATATTAAAAGAATTATTCACCACAATCAAGTGGGATTTATTTCTGGGCTTCAGGGGTGTTCAACAATAGCAAAACAATCAATGCAATATACCACTTTAATAAAAGAAAGGATAAGAACCATATGATTCTCTCAATAGATGTAGAAAAAACATTTCACAAAATGCAGAATCAATTTTTGATAAAAATCCTCTACTATGTAGGAATGGGGCAACATACTTCAGCATCATAAAAGCAATATACAAAAGACCCACAGCCAACATCATCGTCAGTAGGGAAATACTGAGAGCTTCTCTTCTACAGTCAGGAACAAGACAGAAATGTCCAGTCTCACAGGCTATTTAACATAGTACTGGAAGTAAGCCTCAGCAGTCAGAAAACAAAAAGAAATAAAAAGCATCCAAATTGTCAAAGAAGAGTCAAACTTTCACTATTTGCAGATGACAGGACACTCTATGCAGAAAACCCAAAAGATTCCACCAAAATATTGGTAGAACTAATACATCAATTGAGCAATGACACAGGTTAAAAATTCAATGTACAGAAATCCGCTGCATTTCTATAATCCAATTATGAAGCAGCAGAAAGACAAAGAAATCAGTCCCACTTATAATTGCAACAAAAACCGTAAGATTCCTAGGAATAAACCTAACCAAAGAGGTAAAAAATACCCTGAAAACTACAGAACACTTATGAAAGAAACTGAAAAGGATAGGATTAAGTGGAAAAACATTCCATGCTCAAGGACTGGAAGAACAAACATTTTTAAAATGTCTATAGTACTGAAAGCAATCTGCACATTTAAGGCAATCCCTATCAAAACACCACCAGTATTTTTCACAGAGCTAGAACAAACAATCCTAAAATTTGTATGGAAACACAAAACACTCAAAATAGCAAAAGCAATCCTGAAAAAGAAGAGCAAAGCTGGAGGCCTCATGATTCCAGACTTTAAACTATATTACAAAGTTGTAGTTATCAAGACAGTATGGTACTGACACAAAAACAGATCTGAATATCAGTGGAACAGAAAAGAAAACCAAGAAATGGAGCAACAATTATATGGTCAATTAATCTTGGCAAAGCAAGAATATCCAATGGAAAAAGTCTCGGGGTGCCTGGGTGGCTCAGTCAGTTGGGTGTCCAACTCTTGATTTTGGCTCAGGTCATGATCTCAGGGTCATGGTATCAAGCCCGGTGTCAGGCTCCATGTGTAGACCCTGCTTAAGATTCTCTCTCTCCTTTTCCCCTTCGTCCCTGCTAGTTTTCCCACTCAAAAAAAAAAAAAAAAAGTCTCTTCAAGAAGTGATGCTGGGAAAACTGGGCAGCCATATGCAGAAGAATGACTGGACTAGTTTCTTACACCATACATAAAAATAAACCCGAAATAAAGACCTAAACGTAAGAGACAGGAAACCATCAGATTCCTAGAGAAGAACACGGCAGAAACCTCTTTGACCTGGCTGTAGTAACTTATTATCAGACACAGCTCCAGAGGCAAGGGAAACAAAAGCAGAAATGAACTATAGGGACTTCCTCAAGATAAAAAGCTTCTGCACAGCAAAGGAAACTATCAAGAAAACTAAAATGCAGCCTTCAGAATCAGAGAAGATAGCTGCAAATAACACACCCGATGAAAGGTTAGTATCCAAAATCTATAAAGAAATATCCAACTCAACACCAAAAAAACAAACAACACAGTTAAGAAATGGGCAGAAGACATGAATAAACATGTTTCCAAAGAAGACATACAGATGGCTAACAGGCACATGAAAAGATACTCAACATCACTCATCATCAGGGAAATACAAATCAAAACCACAATGAAGTACCACTTCAGAACTGTCAGAATGGCTAACTTTAAGAACACAGGAAACAACAGATGTCGGCAAGGATGTGGAGAAGGTGGACCCATGTTACACCATTGGTGGGAATCCAAACTGGTGCAGCCATTCTGGAAAATAGTATGGAGGTTCCTCACCAAATTAAAAATAGAGCTACCCACAACCCAGCAATTGTACTACTAGGAATTTACCCAAAAAATACAAATACCACTACTAGGTATTAACCCAAAGGATACAAAAATACAGATTTGAAGGGGTACATGCACCACAATGTTTTTAACAGCATTATCAGTGGCAGTCAAAACATGGAAATAGCCCAAATGTCCATCAATACACACACACACATACACACACATCTCCTTTACATATAATCTATCTAATCTATCTATATCTGCATGGATGCAAGAAAAAAAAAGAAAATAGAAAAAGAGGGACAAGCTAGGAAACAGACTCTTAACTCCTGAGGACAAACTGATGGTTACCAGAGGGGAGGATGGTGAGGGATTGGTGAAAGAGCTGTTTCTCAAAACAAGAGTATACTTGTTTTGATGAGCACAGGGTATTCTCTGGCAGAGCTGAATCACTGTGTTGTACACCTGAAACTAATATAACACTGTATGCTAACTGTACCAGAATTGAAAATAAATAATAAAAAAGTAAATACTGGGGGCACCTGGGTGGCTCAGTGGTTGGGCCTCTGCCTTCGGCTCAGGTCATGATCCCAGGGTCCTGGGATCGAGCCCCGCATCGGGCTCTCTGCTCAGCGGGGAGCCTGCTTCCTCCTCTCTCTCTGCCTGCCTCTCTGCCCACTTGTGATCTCTGTCTGTCAAATAAATAAAATCTTTAAAAAAAAAAAGTAAATACTGTAAACCATCATATTAGAAATGAGAGGTGACAGGAGAACACTGTAAAACTCCTACCAGGTTTGTTACTCAGTGGCAGGTTTTGTAAAAATTAAAATAGGGGAGGCAGCTGAAATTAGAGACTAAACTCTGATTTTAACCTATATAGTTATATATATTGTATACAGATACTGTATATATAGTGTATATATATTGTATATAGATATACTGTATATATCAGATATCTATATTATATATAGGTAACCTATATACAATAGAAAGAGCTTGGACTTTGGTATTTGAAAAAGCTAGGCTATGAATACATCTCTACTCCTCATAAGCTACATGACTTTGGGCAAGTTACTTAAGCTTCCTGAGTCTCAAGCTGCTCATTGTGCAATGATTATAATTACATATGCACAAGAGTTGTTTGTTTTGTTTTGCCTTTTGGGTGAGAATTGAATAACACAGGATATATTTACAGCTCTTAATACCACAGTAGGCGCTCTGTAAAGGGCAGATATTATCATTATTTTCTACTTCCTTATCTCTGAGTTGGTCTTACTTCCTTTGTGATAAAACAATGGGTAGTACCATTCACATTGCACAGACAGATAATCCTGTGTAACCTAGTGATTGCTGAGTTTCTGTGAATACACTCCTAAAATGGTATTAAACACTGTTACCTTCTCAATGATTACAATAAAACTATGGGAATATTTGCCTAGAAAGTACAACTGTCACTATTTGGTCTCACAAAGTACAAATTGCCAGTATCTAATATTAAAAAAAAGTTATTAATCTTATAATTGGTGTTATTTTATTATTTCATGCTGAATGTTTTCCTAGTACCTACACTAAATATAAGTGATGGTGGAAACTAAGACTGATAGGGGTAAATAGCACAAGAAATGGAAAGATAATATTTCTTCTATGTAGATATGACTCATACTTATAGCCTTACTTATAGTCTATGTAGATATGACTCACACTATAGAACCTAGAAAGGCACACTTTCCACCACCTAAATTGCAAAGCTCACATTTATAAAGTGATATTAAATGCTTCCCTCACCCAACCCACCAGTGCTACTCCACACTCCTATATGCAAAGATTGGTATTATGAACAATATGGCAATTAGAAAAAGTCCCAAGTATACCAGTATCTCATAATCTAAAAAGATATATAGACTACAGATATGAGAAAGAAAAAACATTTATGTAGAAAGCACTTACATAAGTTCAAACTATACCTAATAATACTACAAAATTATTTAGGAAAAGAAGGAAAATAAAATTGAATTATTTCAAACTAACCTGAGGTGGATTCTGATTTTGTCTTTGTTCCAGAGCTGAGTTCTGCTGGCAAGGAAACTGAGTATTTCAGGTTGTCAGTTGTTTTTGCAGGTATTTCTAGTGTAGCAGAATTTCCTAGCTGTTTACCAAAAAGATTTTTCCTTCATAAGTAAATCATTTTGCCAAAACAATAAAACATCCTAAAAACGTATAGTATGCAAAGATACTATGTCCTTCATCTCCTTTCATTCTCTCGACCTCTGACAGTGACTCCTATTATAAGCCAATCCCTCACCCCAACCAATGAAACTCAATGTCTACCTTTTTGGTCCATTTAAACTCTACCTTAGATTTTTCTTTAGGTTTAGGAAGTGATTCTTCTTTGTTGCTTTTTGTCCACAATGATTTAACTGCTTCATAAATTTGCTGGCTTACAGTATATGCCTTTTCCCCAGTTACCTAATTAAAACAAGAAATGAATCAAATAAGATGTATTTTTAAAAGCCAAAATAACAAGTATCAGATAAATTATGTCAGGAATTTTATGTGAACACTCAGGTCAGAATCAATAATAAAGATATAGATCTTTAGATCATGTAACAGAAAACCCCATTTTTTTCAATCTTATATGAAAAATCATTTGCTTCATGTAAAAGGCTAAAAAATGTAGAGCTAAGACAACACCAAGAGTGAATCCTAAAGTAAACTATGAATTTGGGTGATAATGTGTCAACGTAGGCTTATCAATTGCAACAAATGTACCATTCTAATGGGGGATGTGGAAAACAGACGCGGATAATGGAGGATGCTAAGCATATGTGGGAATAGGGGGTGCACAGGAAATCTCTGTACCTTCCGCTTAATTTTGTTGTGAACCTAAAACTGCTCTTAGAAAAATAAATTCTTAAAAACGTAAAGTTTGCTTTTACACTGCAATATGTGAATTTAAAACTATGCCTATTTAACAGAAGTTTGGGAAAGACAGCTTGAGATAATAAACTGAGAAAATAAGATTCTAAGATGCTACAAAGTTAATACTTTTGTTCAAATTTTTATGGTGCTTTCCCCTGTCATAAGGTATTAATGTATTTCTCCAGAGAATAATATTCTCTTTTGGTAGAAACATAAAATACAAAATGAACTACAGACACACCAAAGCAGAGGCAAGGATGGTGAGTGACTTCCTAAAGCTGCTGTTACTTTCAGATTTCTCTCCCCTTAAAAATCTCCTGATTCCTTCTTTCTATTCTTTCCCCATCCTTTCGTTCCCTATGGCTAAAGTAATTTCAATAGCTATTGACTTTTCAAGTTTTAAAGAGGTTTTGGAAGCTTTTCAGGATTATACTTTTTATAAACATGAACTTAAAAATTTTTTAAAACTGTGACTTTCTTGCTTAAAATAGAATTTTTTTGCTAAGTATATACTTACAGTTAAGAAAAAGAAATCAATCCACTAATATAAAGTCTTCTTCCTCCCCAAAGTAACTTTGGTCACAGCTGTGTGGCTATCGTCCCTGAGATTTTCCTCTCATATGTGCATTAGATACATACAGACAGTATTTTAGAACAAATGTAATGTTGATCTCTATATAGATCTACCAAAAAGGATGAGGTAGATTTTAGATTTATATGCACTGATATGGATTTCCATGATGAACCACTAAATTGAAAAGACAAGATTAGAGAACAGATTATACTCTACAATCTCAATTATGTTTTAAATTAAATTTTATTTTTTTTAAGATTTTTTTGACAGACAGAGATCACAAGCAGACAGAGAGGCAGGCAGGGAGAGAGGAGGAAGCAGGATCCCCGCGGGCTGGATCCCAGGACCCCGGGACCACGACCGGAGCCAAAGGCAGAGCCTTTAACCCACTGAGCCACCCAGGCGCCCCTTAAATTTTAAAATAAACCACACACATATACACTTAGCTTGTTTCCTTTTTTCAAAATACAAATAGGATCACACTATACATATTGATAATTGATATATTAAAAACCTAGCAATTTGTCAGAGATGTTTCCATATCAGTTTATATACCTGTAGATCTGCTTCTTTTATAATAGCTACATAGTAAGTATTCACAATGGATATGCCACAGTTAGTTGAATAAATTCCCTATGTTGGGGAATATGGGATGTTTCCTCTTTTTGGACAATTATAAGCATGCTGTGATTAGCATTCATACACATAGAACTGGGACCACACATCTTTGTGGTGTTTCCTTGGTACAAATTCCTGGATGTGAAATATCTGGATTAAAGATTATATGTATTTTAATTTTTGATAATATTGACACATTGCCTCCATAAAGTCAGCAATATAATGTAGTAATTTATACGCCCACCAAAAATGTTTTACTAGCCCATTTACCAGAAGCAGTATTATTATGAGTCTTTTAAATCTTTATCAAAGTGAAAGACTCAGAGCCAATCTCTAAATGATCTTTAAATTTGCATTTATTTGATTGCTGATAAAGTTAAGAATATTTCATTTATTAGGTCATTTATGTTTCTTATTTTGTGGATTGCTTGTGTATTACTATCTTTTTTTTTTACTTTCTTCATTTTCTTAGAGGACATTTATCTTTTTCCTATCAATTTATAGGAGTTCTTAATATAGGAAGGCCATTATTTAGTCCTTTGTTATAGATGTTGCCAAATATTTTCCCCAGTTTTGTATTTTCTATTAATTTGTATATATTATATTGTGATCAGAATAAATACATTTATTTTGATGTAGTAAAATGCATTAATTTTTTTTTATGGCTTCTGGATTTTAAGAGGGCCTTTTCTATCTCAACATCACTGAAATATTTATCTTCTTTCTTCTAATATTTTTACAGTATTATATTTTATGATTGGATCTTCAGTCCACCTGGAATTTATTTTTGCATGATAATTGGTAAAGGTCTAAGATTTTTACCCAAAAAGCTAATTATTCCAACACATGTCTGAAATAACCAATCCATCCTTTCTTTACACACTGATCTGAAATGCCACCTTTACTATACCCTCCTCCTACCCCACAATGTATACAAAGACATACTTGATATATTTGTTTTTGGACATTCTCTTGGGGTTTTTTTGGGGGGGGGTCTATTTTTATTTTCTATGCTAGCACAGTTACCAATACATGGTATATGGACAACACATACTGGTTGAATGAATGTCATACTCCCTATAAATCCAGGAATTCTGTAAGAACTAAATTAAACTTATAAATTTGGGAACATATGCCATATTCCAATATTCAGTCCTTTCATCTAGAAACAAGATATGTCTCTAAATGTATTTAAAGTTGTAAAAATGCCTTTCAGTAAAGTTTAGTAGTTCTAAATAAATATGTCTTAGAACATTATTTGACAAGTTTATTCCTAGATATTTTATAGTTTTCAAAGACAGATTACTTGAGGTTCTTTATGTAAGTTAATAATGAAAACAGTGTGAGGAAAATCATAAAAAGCAAAAAGTAATCCCATCTTAAAGTACATTTCCAAAATGGTGAATAACTGGAGTGTAACTTCTATTTTTCAAAGACCTTTGTGGACTACCATTTTGTGATTTTTTTTTTATGTCATAGACCTCAGAGAATTTCCTAAAAGTATGGGCCCTTTCCTTAAGAAAAATACCCATATAGCAGAAGAGCTCTTACCTGATACCCTTTGAAGAGATTTGTCTGATTAACTAAAAGATGTCTTAAAAATGTATAATAAATGATGTCCATAGAATGCTGAGTATTCATCGATAGTAGGTACTCTCAAATATGTCTAAGTACTGTCTTTCACAAGTGATCTGTACACTTACCAAGAATCAGTTGTATTTATTTCTAAGTCTCTATATCAGTTTTACTATAATTTAAAAAATTAAAATATAACATAATAGGATGAAATATGAGTGTGAAAAGAACTGTTGCCTACAGGAAAATTAAGTTAAATGCTTTGTAAAGACTAAAAAAATGACTTACCTAAATTAATTAATTAGTTAATTAATTAATTTAAAAAATGACTCAAATTAGATGTAGGCAAAGTCAAATGTTAAAGGCTGGAAGAAATAATAACAATTTAAGAGGATTCTGCACTCATATTATTTTTAAAATGTTTTTTTGTTTTTTTTTAATATTTTATTTATTTATTTGACAGACAGAGATCACAAGTAGGCAGAGAGGCAGGCAGAGAGAGAGAGGAGGAAGCAGGCTCCCTGATGAGCAGAGAGCCCAATACGGGGCTCAATCCCAGTACCCTGGGATCATGACCTGAGCTGAAGGCAGAGGCTTTAACCCACTGAGCCACCCAGGCGCCCCTATTTTTAAAATGTTTTTAAGTGTTCATTCTATTTTAAGGAAATCTAAACTGAAAACAGCAGAAGACATAACTGGCTAACCATAAGACAGATGTTATGGATCTTCAACTAGGAGACCCATACTCATAGAAAATACCTACTTCAAAAAAGAGAAAACCGGACACACATTTGTTATAATTTGAAATAAAATATTTAAGGTCTGTATTCATGATTTTTAAAAACTTTCTACTTTAACATTTTTAATTAATTGGTGACTACTGGTCCCAACAATATCAAATTAGAAGGCATATATTCTATATATAAAATTTTTCATAGTTTTGGGTGGTGGAGTCACTCTGAAGTCTATCATTAATCTCCGGTTAAGAATCCATGTTATATATATATTAGAATCCATCAGTTATTACACATGACATTGTTCAATGCCAGTCAAAGAAAAAGCAAGGGTCTCTAGGAGTTTCAGTAACAATCAGTATTTAACCATAGAATAACTTTCAGGAAATCATACTAATATCTCTCTTACAGAAATTTTTATTTGAAGTTCAGGAATTCTTTTATTTTCCTTCTGTCAGAGTAAAATTAAGTTTAATACTTTATTCTTAAAATTAAAAATAAGATGTGGGGTGCCTGGGTGGCTCAGTGGGTTAAAGCCTCTGCCTTCAGCTCAGGTCATGATCCCAGGGTCCTGGGATCGAGCCCCACATTGGGTTCTCTGCTCATCAGGGAGCCTGCTTCCTCCTCTCTCTCTGCCTGCCTCTCTGCCTGCTTGTGATCTCTGCCTGTCAAATAAATAAAACCTTTTAAAAAAATTAAGATGTATACTACAAAGTTATCATGTTATTATGAAACTGTATCTGCCTATTCACCCATCTATCTTTCTATCTCTATATACGCATAAAGAAAGGTATCGACAACATTCTACCAAATGTTAACACCGATATTTTTCTGGATAAAAGAATTCCAGGTGGTTAATTGTTTTTTCTTTCCTATACTTTTCTATAATGCTTAAATCATTTAAGGACAAGTAGTAACCAATTTTATTTAAAAAGCATTGAGGCATTACTCTAAACAAACCAAAAGATTCAGTGGCAACATTATACATTGAGAAGAGAAATGGACAGGGAAACAGGACACCTGAAGCTGAATAGAACCCTGGACGAATCAGTCACTGTGAAACTTTCCTGGGCCACAGTTTTCTTATCAGTAAATGAGAAAATGAGGAAGTTGAATGTAATAAGCTCACAAGTTTCTTTCAGCATGAATAGGATATGAATTTAAGTGGCTAATTCCTATATAAAAAAGACTTATAAAAAATAAGTTTATCGTTTTTGGATCAAGTATCTCAACTATAACAAGATTTAATGAATAATGCTCTCTTTGCTATAAACTTTTATACTTTGATCACTTTACAAACTACATAGAGCACTATATCCTTGTCATTCTTAAAATGTAGACAGTTTATATCAATAATTAAGGAGATGTAGTAGTGAGAACACAAGTACAGGAAATTCTTCTGGTAACACTACACAATGCTTCAAGTGTGAGGAAGAAATGTTAAATGTTGGTAATTAAGGAAAGAAGGAAAGGAAGAAAATACCACATCACCCAAAGCTCTCCTTCTTAATCTAAGTATGAATTAAAAGTAATATACTGGCCCAAACTGTTCAAAATATTGGAGAATGTTTGGATTTGCAGGTAAGCTCACAAGAAAATGACAAAAAGCTGTAATACAGACTCATGGAAAATGTTACTTAGTTCTAGGTGGTATCAAAATTGAATTTGTATATGATTTTTTTTTAACCTTCAGAAGCCTCTGTCATCTAACAATTTGCTGATTCTTACACTAATCTAATGAACTGACAGCAGCCAACAGGTACAATTTTCTGTTAATTAAAAACTGATTTTCACATAGCTCAGCAATGGAGCGGTATTTCCCCCCATAAATTCTAATTCAGTGTCTCTAAACTGAATCTTAAAAGCAGCATTAATATCACCGAATTATATTTAAACAAATTTATCCTATTTGTGATGATCACGTAATTAAGAATGGCATTTACCATCCTGAAATGTAATGTGATTTTGCCAAAGTAAGAGCTGATGCTCACTATATTTCTCTGAAAATTAAATGTTGAAGATACTTAGGACATTTAAGTATTGTCACAGTAAGAGTTTAAATAAATATTGAAATGTAGCTATCACTTAAAAGGAACTTACCTTTGCAATTATTACTGACTGAACTGGGTAGCAAACAGTTGCTCCTAAAGTGGTCAGCCCCAGTGGATAAGCAATTTTCTTAAACCTAGAACCTATGAAATTCAAACAAACTATTAAACTCCAAACAGATTCTAGCAGAGACCTGATGTTTTAATAATTTTAATGTTCTCTTTGTTCCTTTTCAAGTCATTACCCTATGTCAATTTATTCTTTAGATAATAATACTAATCAAAATGGTAGCTAAAATATCTTTAAGGATCACAATTCGATACCTTAGTTGTCATGTCCAATTTTAGAAAAATATTCTCAATTTAAAATTGGTAATTAGCTACACAAAGGGAATTGATAATTTTCTTTTTTTAAAAAACTAGGTTTTTTTTTTCATGTCCTAAGAAAATCAAAGTTGTAATCACATTTTTTTCAAGTATCTAATAGGGCATGATAATATAAAAAACTGATCAACTACCATACTTGTGACACCATGTTAAAGGGAAAGGGACTCTTACTACATATCCTGTTTTGATTAAGTCCTTAGGAACACGAAAGATCCAAGTAACTAATCAGTTAAGGACTTTAAAAGGAATATAACTCCTTCATGTCACGGATTTAAAACACAGAAGTAGTAATTTAATAACTGCAGGTAACTTGAAATTTTGGAAATGCTGGAAAAGTGCTCATTTCCAAAAGTGTATCTAAGAGATATTTTCAAACCTTTTAAAGATTTATTTATTTTAGAGAGAGAAAGCATGAGCAGAGGGAGGGATAGAGGGAGAAGGAGAGAAGCAGACTCCACCTCTCTCCCTCCCCCTAATGTAGGGCTCAATCTTACAACCTTGAGATCATGACCTGACCCAAAATCAAGAGTCAGACACTTAACTGACTGAGCTACCCAGGAGCTCCCAAACTTTTTTTTTTTTTTTTAAACAGAAAAATCCTTTAAAAAAAATCTTCCAAATATAATCTCACTAGTAACTTCATACAGCCATAGCTTGGTTCCAACAGACCACTGGTTCAAAACAGTATGTATCCTAAATGCTTGAATGGGTACCTTGGACTCTTATGAGCTGGGCATTTAGATGATGGGATTTCTAACTGGGGTAAGTACTTTTACTCTGAAACACCTCTTACGACCCTTATTTTAAAAATGGTACAGCCTATTTGGTATATCAGTAAAGGCTAAGGTGAAAAAAATAACTGGCAATGTTTGCAGGCAATGTTAATGAAAGATAAAAAAGATAGAAACAAGAGCTATTTCTGTGTCTGGTTTAGCTATCTGAAGGAGGCCTACAGTCATGTCTACAGGACTGAGCTTTGGTAGAGGTGGGTAGGTAGGCTGCTTCGACCTCTAATTTAGCTTTTCTTTGGTTTTAGACTGGTTTGTGTGGTACTGTGAAAGAGGGTCTAGATTTGTTAAAACATATCATAAGGTAGAAAAATCAAACATGTCTTAAGTTGCTCCTTTACTCAGGTCCTGCTCACTATTATTCTAGTATCTATAGTTTGATTCTTTATTTTACTGACCTAACATCTCTTAATGCAAGTTTCCTTGACTTAGCCAAGTTCCCCTAACTGTGCTGCTCCTAACCTCAGAAAGTAGCATTTTTTCCCCTTGATGTGTCATTTTAAATATTAAAAACGACTTACATTCATTTTCTCTTTACCTGATATGAAGGGTCAGTTTAACAAAATATAAATTTCATTTGGATTCTATAGCTCTACTCCCATAAGTAGGAAAGGACTCTAGACACAGCCACCAACAAGTTATGTACTATGAAATCACTGAGTGATTTCCCTTTTCTGGACCTCTATATGTAGCTAATGGGGTTAGGCTAAATCACAGCTTTCAAACATTTTTTGACCATGACTCAGAAAAAAATTTACATTATGACCTATGACCTATCTTACATACACACACACACACACACACACACACACACACACACTCTCCATGGAAACAAAACTTTCACAGTATTTGCCCATATTAAGTACAGAACACTCTGACATTTGCTGTTCTCCTCTATTTTATTTCTTTAATAAAATGTCTCCTGAGATTCACTACGCTTATTTCATTATCTAATAATAGGTTGAGATCTGCAACTTGAAAAACAGTGGGTTAGATTATTCTAGCTTTGAAATTTAGAAACAATGTGAATGACCTAAGAAACATTCTTTTGCAGGTGGATTATGAGTTTCTTACTGAAAATTGATTAGTATGTTCTTCTTTGAGTTTTATATGCTACACAGAGTAATCTTGGTTTTCAATTTTTTTCCTAATAATTCATAATATGTATCCACGTGAAAGTTGCACAGAGTGTTAGAATTAAAAATGGTAAATCAGGAGCCATTAATATTAGCTATTGGGAGACTGCTAAGTCTATTGGGATAAGATATATGGACCAGAGCTAGAATGTTGGAATGTTCTTATAATTCACCAAGGTTTTATATCCGATTGGGTATACTTGAGTTGAGACTACTTTAAGGACTAAAGCTGGGCAAATGAACCATAAGGTATGATATTTGATTCCAGACTGGTTCAGAGCTATGACTTTGAAGCACACGTAATTTAGTTTGGGGGCACTGACTGGCAACTGAGTCGTGGACAGAAGATGAATGGAAGGTGATCAAAATGGCTACTGACCAGAGAACCATACCAGCTTCAGAGAGGAGGAGAAGGCAGGAATGCCTACTGAGAAGAATTTCCATACTCAGAGGTAGAAGATAGGAAAATACAAAATTCGCTGTGCTTATGAAAGACAGTTTTTTAATAGTGTGCAGAAAGTGTTCACATAGTAGTTTAAGACTGCCATTATTAGAAAGGCTGCTTGTAAAGCTTACTCTTGATTGGCATCTGGGGACTTCACTGGTAAACAGTTCCCTACAATGATAGAAAACATTCTCTGAATGATAAGAGTGATGCACTGTGCCTAAACCGTTTGTTGAAATAATACGGTTTATGCTGAGCTACTACTTTCCTTCCAGTATGGAATTCTGGACATGCTAGAGAGTGTGTTTAGGTGATCAGCTGCTAATAATAACCTTGACTGCTCAGTCTCTAATGAGCCTCCTTGGCCGACAACATCTTACATGTATTGTCATAATTCATTAGGGGAGGAATTAAGTACATCTTATATGATTCCACTGGAAGAGGATCCTTAGAAGCCTGTACCTAGTTTCTTATAAGCTTTGCCCCATTTGCCTTTTCCCTTTTCTTATTTTACTTTGCAGTGTTTCACTGTAATAAGGCCTGTGACTATAGGTTGAGTCTTCTAAGTCTTTCCTACTTAACCATCAAACCCGTGGGTGGTCTTGGGGACCCTCTACAAAAGTGGTAGAGTGAGAACGAATGACAAAGTTCATAGAGATACAGGGTAAAAGAGGGAAAAAAGAAATCAAGCTTATCAAGCTTCATGTGCTGAACAAGTTGTCTACTTTCGCAAACTCCATTCTGAGGTGGCTGATGTCAGTTCTAGGAACTCTGGTCAGGATGAAATTATGAGAGAATAAAATATTTTTCTGATACCAGCGTCTCTATCTCAAATCCTTAATATAGTCCCCAGAATATGGATGGTCATCAGAAAGCAGAGAAAACAAGTTTGAGTGGTTAGCACACACTTTCACATTAACATAAAACTCCCAAGGTCTTTTTTTTTTTTTGATAGCTAGAGACTGAAAACCTTTAAATGTTTTTTTTATTTTTTTAAGTTTTATTTATTTATTTGAGAGAGAGAGAGAGAGAGAGCATGAGCAGTGGGGAAGGGCAGTGGGAGAGGGAGAAGCAGACTCCCTGCTTAGCAGGCAGCCTGATGCAGAGCTCAATCCCAGGACCCCAGGATCATGTCCTAAACCAAAGGCAGATGTTTAACCAACTAAGCCACCCAGGCACCCTTGAAAATCTTTTTTTAAAGGGATAGAAAAAGACGGTGGCAGAGTAGGAAGACTCTAGGCTCGCCTTATCCCACTAACACAAATAGATAACAATCAAATCGTCCTAAATACCCCAGAAATTGTCCTGAAGACTGACAGAGCTACTTCTACAATTAAAGGGAAAGAAAAGGCCACATCAAAGAAGGTAGGAAGTATGGGGATGTGCTTTAGGAGAGAAATGGATCCTAGCAGTTGCAGAGGAGAGGGACCTGTGGTCTAGAGAAGGGTGAGACAGAGAGGAACACACAAGGAAATGGACAAGAAGGTTTCTCTAAAGCCAATGGCTCTGAGAATAAGAGGCTGAACTTTGTGAGTTCGATCAACCAGTAGGGTTTAAAACCTGGAGATTTAAAGATCAGCAGGCTTGGCTGGGACAGAGTCTAGAAGGTACTGTCCTGCTCCTGGAGAGAAGGCAGGCAAACAACTCAGAGGGCAAAAGTGTGGAAATAGTGATCTGAAGAGGGGCGGGGGCACAGAGTAGGGAGATTATTCGCACTTCTCAGAGTGCATATCTGAGAGGCAACATTCAGAGATACCTCTCCAGGAACAAAGGAGCTGGCCAGCACCATATCCATCCCCTGCCTTTCAGCATTAGCACACAGCTACTGGCAGGAGGTAGTACAGCACCAACACTACTTGCCTAACTTTTTTATACAACAATACATTCTTTTCAAGAGCACGTGGAACATTTTCCACAATAGATAACACATTGTATTACAAAGCAGGCCTCAAAAATATCATAAGATTGAAGTCATCCCATGTACCTCTTCTGACCATAGCGCTATGAAACTAGAAGGCAACCAAAAGAAAAAATTTGGAATAACCACAAATACGCAGAAGTTAAACAATATGCTGCTAAACAATGAATGAGCCAATGAGGAAATTAACAAAGAGGGGCGCCTGGGTGGCTCAGTAGGTTAAGCCTCTGCCTTTGGCTCAGGTCATTATCCCAGGGTCCTGGGATCGAGCCCCGCATCGGACTCCCTGCTCGGACTCCCTCTCTGTCAAATAAATAAATTAAATCTTTTAAAAAAATCAGTAATCAAAAATCTCCCAACAAACAAAAGTCCAGGGCCAGATGGCTTCATGGGCAAATTCTACCTAACACTTAAAGAAGAGTTAATACCTATTCTTCTCAAACTATTGCAAAAAATAGAAAAGGAAGGATAACTTCCAAATTCATTCAAGGAGGCCAGCATTACCTTGATACCAAAACCAGATAAAGACCCCAATAAAAAGAGAACTACAGGCCAATATTACTGATGAACATGGATGTAAAAATTCTCAATAAAATACTAGCAAACCAAATCCAAAAATATATTAAAGAAATCAGTCACTGCAATCAAGCTGGATTTATTTCTAGGCTGCAAGGGTGGAGTAATGTTTACATATCAAACAACAGGATACACCACATTATTAAAAGGTTAATAAAAGAAAAGACAGGAACCTTTCAAAACATGCAAAAAAACCCTATTTGACAAAGTAGAACATTCATCCATGACAAAAACCCTCAAAAAAGTAGGGTTAGAGGGAATATACCTCAATATAATAAAGGTCACATATGATAAAACCATAGCTAATAGCATCCTAAATGGCAATAACTTTGAGCTTTGCCTCTATGGTCAGGAACAAGACAATGATACGAACTCTCACTACTATCATTAAACAGAGTACTGGAAGTTTTAGCCACACCAATAAGACAACAAAAGGAAATAAAAGGCATTTGAAATGGCAAGGAAGGAGTAAAACTTTCATTATTTGCAGGTGACATGGTAATACATACATATAGAAAACCTGAAAGCCTCCACCAAAAAACTACTAGAACTAATAGGCAAATTTAGTAAAGTTGCAGGTACAAAATCAATATACGGAATTCTGTGCATCTGCACCAATAATGTCACAGCAGAAAGAGAAATTGAGGAATAAATCCTACTTACAATTGCACCAAAGACAGTGAGATAACCAGAAATATTTTTTCACATGTCTGATGGTCATTTGTATGTCCTCTTTGCAGAAATGCCTGTTCATGACTTCTGCCCATTTCTTGATTGGATTATTGTCTCCATGTTGAGTTTGATAAACTCTTTATAAATTATGGATACTAGCCCTTTAACTGATAAGACATTTGCAAACATCTTCTCCCATTCTGTTGGCTGTCTTTTAGTTTTGTTGATTGTCTCTTTTGCTGTGCAAAAAGCCTTTTATCTTGATGAAGTACCAATAGTTGATTTTTGTCTTTGTTTCCCTTGCCTTTGGAGATGTGTCCACCAAAAAGTTGTTGTAGACAAGGTCAAAGAGGTTGCTACAAGGTGTTCTCCTCCAGGATTTTGATGGAGCCAGTCTCACAATTAAATATTTCATCCATTTTGAGTTTATTTTTGTGTATGGTATAAGAAAATGGTCCCATTTCATTCTAAATGTGGTTGTCCAATTTTCCCAACACCATTTATTGAAGAGACTGTCCTTTTTTCCATTGGATACTATTTCCTGCTTTGTTAAAGACTGGTTGACCATAGAGCTAAGGGTCCATTTCTGGGTTCTCTATTCTCTATTCCACTGATCTATGTGTCTGTTTTTGTGCCAGTACCATACTGTCTTGATGACTACAACTTTATAATAGAGCCTGAAGTCCAAAAATGTGATGCTACCAGCTTTAGCTTTCTTTTTCAACATTCCTCTGGCTATTCAGGGTCATTTATGGTTCCATACAAATTTTAGTATTATTTGTTCCAGCTCTGTGAAAAAAGTTGATAGTATTTTGATAGGGACTGCACTGAATGTACTGATTGCTTGAGGTAGCACACACATTTTAACAATATTTATTCTTCCAATCCATGAGCATGGAATGTTTTTCCATTTCTTTGTGTCTTCCTCAATTTCTTTCATGGGTACTTTATAGTTTTCTGAGTACAGATCCTTTGCCTCTTTCGCTAGGTTTATTCCAAGGTATCTTATGGTTTTTGGTGCAATTGCAAATGGGATCAACTCCTTAATTTCTCTTTCTTCTATCTCATTGTTAGTGTATAGAAATGCCACTGATTTCTGTGCATTGATTTTTTATCCTGCCACTTGGCTGAATTCCTGTATGAGTTCTAGCAATTCTGGGGTGGGGTCTCTTGGGTTTTCCACATAGTGTATCATGTTATCATGAAAAAATGCTCAACATCACTGGGCACTGAGGAAATACAAATCAAAACCACAATGAGACACTGCCTTACACCAGTTGGAATGGCTAAAATAAACAACTCAGGAAACAACAGATGTTGGCAAGGATGTGGAAAAAGGGGAACCTTCTTATACTATTGGTAGGAATGCAAGCTGGTACAGCTACTCTGGAAAACACTATGGAAGTTCCTCAGAAAGTTGAAAATAGAGCTACCCTACAACCCAGCAACTGCACTACTAGGTATCTACCTCAAAGATACAAATGCAGTGAATCGAAGGGTCACCTGCACTCCAATGTTCATAGCAGCTATGTCCTCAGTAGACAAACTATGAAAAGAGACCATATGTTCATCAATAGATGAATGGATAAAGAAGAGGTGGTATATATACACAATGGAATACCACTCAGCCAATAAAAAAGAAATGTAATTTGCCATTTGCAACAACGTGGATGGAACTAGAGGGTATTACACTAAGTGAAATAAGTCAACCAGAGAAAGACAATTATCATATGATCTCACTCCTATGTGGAATTTAAGAAACAAAACAGAGGACCACAGGGGAAGGAAGGGAAAGATAAAACAAGATGAAATCAGAGAGGGAGACAAGCCATAAGAGACTCTTAATCACAGGAAATAAACTGAAGGTGCTGGAGGGGTGGGGTGAGGGATGGGGTAGCTGGGTGATGGATATTAAGGAGGGCATGCTATGTAATGAGCACTAGGAGTTATATAAGACTGATGAATCACTGAACTTTACCTCAAACTAATAATATACTATATGTTAATTAATTGAATTTAAATTTAAAAATATAATAAAAAAACAGTAAGATATCTAGGAAGAAATCTAACCAAAGAGGCAAAAGACCTTTACTCTAAAAACTATAAAACACTGCTGAGAGAAATTAAAGATGACAGAAGGAAATATGAAGGCATTCCATGTTCATGGGCTAAAAGAACAAATATTGTTAAAATGTCTATACTACCCAAAGCAATGTACACACTTAATGCAATCCCTATCAAAATGCCAACAGCATTTTTCACAGAACTAGAACAAAATATCTTAAAATTTGCATGGAACCACAAAATACCCTGAATAACCAAAGCAGTCAAAAAGGCAAAGCAAAGCTGGAGGCCTCACAATTCCAAACTTCAAGTTATCAAGCTGTAGTGATCAACACAGTACTGACATAAAATGGATACACAGATTAATGAAGTGAATGGAAATGAACCTACAAGTATATGGTCAATTAATATTGAAGAAGGAACAAATACAGTAGGAAAAAGTATTTTCAACAAATAGTGTTGGGAAAACTCAACAGGAATATGCAAGAGAACGAAACTGGACCACTTCCTTACACCATACATAAAAATAAACTCTAAATGGAGCTAAGACCTAATTGTGAGACAGGAAACCAAGAAAATTCTAGAAGAGAACACAGGCAGTAACTTCTTTGACATTGGCCATAGAAACTTCTTTCTAGAGATGTCTCCTGAGGCAAGGGAAACAATGGCAAAAATAAACTATTAAGACTTAATCAAAATAAAAAGCTTCTGCATAGTGAAGGAAACAACCAACAAAACTGAAAGGCAGCCTACACGATGGGAAAAAATATCTGCAAATGACATATCTGATAAAGGGTTATTATTCAAAATATATAAACAACCTATAAAACTAAACAATAAACAAACAATCCAGTTAAAAAGTAGGCAGAAGACATGAATAGGTATTTTTTCATAAAGATATACAGATGGCCAACAGACACTTGAATAGATGCTCGGTATCACTCATCATCAGGGAAATACAAATCAAAACTACAACATCTTTCAGAATAGTTAAAATTAATAACATAAGAAACAAGAGTTAGTGATGGATGTGGAGAAAGGGGAATCCTCTTGCACTGCTGGTGGTAATGAAAGCTGGTGCAGCCTTTTGGAAAACAGTATGGAATTTCTTCAAATAGTTAAAAATAGAACTATGAACCAACAACTGTACTTCTAGGAATTTATTCAAGGAATACAAAAATAGTAATTCATAGGGATACATGCATCCCAATGTTACAGCAGCATTATCTACAGTAGCCAAATTATGGAAACAGTTCAAGTATCCATCGCCTGATAAATGGATCATTGGATGAAGGAGATAAGACAGATATCAATCACAGAGTTTAACTCAACCTTAAAAAAGAATGAAATCTTCCCATTTTCAAGGACATGGATGGAATTGGAGAGTATTATGCTTAGTGAAGTAAGTTAGAGAAAGACAAATACCATGTGATTTCACTCATATGTGGAATTTAAGAATCAAAATGAATGAGCAAAGGGAAAAAAAAAGTGTCATATCAAGAAACAGCCTCTTAACTATAAAGAACAAACTGACGATTATCAGAGGGGAGGTAAGTGGGGACATGGGTTAAATAGACGATGGGGATTAAGAAGTTCATTTGTTGTACTGAGTGCTGGGTGTTGTATGAAACTGTTGAATCACTAAATTATACACCTGAAACTAATATTATACTATATGTTATCTAATTGGAATTTAAATTTAAAAAACCTTTTAAAAAATAAAGTTATCTAAAAGATGACAAAATGATAAATTATAATTTTAATAGGAACAGCTATATATTTTTGAATTTTATTTTAAATATCATACAGAAAATTGATCTATATTTCTATCAATTTTAATACATGTATAGAGTCATGTCACCACCAGTACAATCAGGATATGGGACAGTTCTATCACTGTTAAAAAAAAAAAATCTCATGTGACCTCCTTATAGTCAGTCACACCTTCCCATACCTAACTCCTGGGAACTACTGATATTTTGTTGTTGTTGTTGCTGTTATTGTTACTATAGTTTTGTCTTTTTGAGAAAGTTGTATGAATAAAATCACAGCACATATAACTTTTTTAGACTGGCTTCTTAATGTCAGATTCATCAAGATTGCTGCATGTGTCAATGGCTTATTCGTTTTATTCGTGAGTCTAATTCCTTTGGATATGCCACAGTTTAGTTTACCCTTGAAAGACATTTAGGTTGTTTCCAGCTTTTGGTAATTATTAATAGAATTACTATAAACATTTAGGTACAGATTTTTCATTTTTCCAGGGTAAATACCCAGGAGTGTGATTACTTGGTCTCATGATAAGAGCATGTTTAACTTTCTAAGAGAAACTTGGGGCACCTGGGTGACTCAGTCATTAAGCAACTGCCTTCAGCTCAGGTCATGATCCCAGGGTCCTGGGATCAAGCCCCACATTGGGCTTCCCACTCAGCAGGAAGCCTGCTTCTCCATCTTCCACTCCCCAGCTTATGTTTCCTCTCTCGCTCTGTCTGTTGCTGTCAAATAAATAAATAAAACCTTTAAAAAAAGAGAAATTGTCAAACTGTTTTCTTGAATGGCTGTACCATTTTGTACTCCCACCAGCAGTGTATGAGTTTCAGTTGCTCTACATTCTTGACTATACTTGGTATGGTGAGTCTTTTTAATTTTAGACATTCTAATATTGTCACTGTGGCTTTCATTTGCATTTACCTAATAGCTAATGATGTTAAACATCTTGAAATAGCTATATTTTTTAAAGCACAGTCTTTATAAAAGTAAACATGTTGTAATATAGAATCTAAAAATTTTCACAGTACCCTATCCTAACAATATTCAATAAAGACTATGAGGTTTTCCCATGACAGTAAAATTCAGAATATAAAGGCACTGAAAGAAAAAATGTATTTTTTTAAACCCTACCTTTTCTTGCTGAAACCAAGCCTGCCAATCCTGAAACTGTAATCACTCCAAGTTTTGGAAGAAAATCTTGAGGTGGATTCTTCAGGTAAATATATGCATCTATTAAGAAGTAAGTTAAAAACTAATATAAATGACTTACTATAATGACTAATATAAATGACTTAGGCACTCTAAATATGATGCAGAAATGCTAAAGAGATTTGCTAAGATAGTAGAAGATGGTAAACACTCTTCAAAAAAAGCTACAAAAATAATGATTTGAGCAGCAAATGAAAAAGCTAGTTAAAATAGTTACTTGCTACAAAATAAAATCTTCCTTCCACAGCTGACTTAATAACTGTTTTCTTAATACAGGCAATTATTACTCTTTAATGAAATATGATGCTAGAGTTCACACCTTTGCATGAATTATTATAAAGTAACTGCTTGTTTATGTAGTATTTATCTCTCTAATGGAAATGCTTCTGGACTTACCTATTCAAACTTAGACAGGATCCAGTAGGAATAGAAATATTTTATTAAGGAACTTTGAATAATTAACTAGGGATACATGTAGCTTGTAGACACTGCTTGCCACTACTCCCCAATACCCAGAGCAGCCACTGCTCTTGGTTAAAACCAATGATCAGGAGAAGTGAGCCTAGACCAAAAGTAGATGAAGAGTGGGCACAAGTCTAGATGTTTTGGCTTTTTATATATTTAAATTATTTGTTTCCATGCAACCCCAAAAATAGACTCTTACATCACATTTAATTATTTCATAGTAATCACTTGTTTAATTATATTCCTCAAGACTGATGAGGAATATAATTTGGAATTAATTCCTATATACCTTAAGTAATAATACCTTTACCGGTCATCAATATCATGGAGACATTTAAAATTTTTAGCTGATCTTTCTGTCTCCCATACACATTTATTTTAACAACTGGCTTAGGCCAAGAATATTAGGAAGATATAGCTACTGTCAAATACAATTATCAAATTAAATAATCAAATAAAATTGCTTTCCAACATTAGCTCAAATATTCTAATGACTGGTATTAGTGTTTCCTAGCAACGGATGCCAAAATTCTATGCATTTTAACAGCAAACAGCACCTATTTAAACTAATTCATAACAACGTGGACATGTTTCTATTTTATGCTTTGAGCATATAACATGAGCTTTGCAGCTAAACAGACCTCAGTTTGAGTCCAGGCGCTGCCACTTAACTATCTATGTGACCTTGGCAACCTACTTTACCTTTTTAAACCTCAGTTGCCTTATCTGTAAAAAATGGATAATCACAGGGGCACCTGGTTGGCTCAGTTGGTTGGGTATCCAACTCTTGATTTCAGCTTGGGTCATGACCTCACGGTCGTGAGACGGAGGCCCATGTTGGGCTCTGTGCTCAGCGTGAAGTCTGCTTGTCCCTCTTCCTCCGCCTCTCCCGGCTTGTGCTCACACTCACCCTCACACTCTCAAATAAATAAATAAAATCTTGTAAAAAGGGGAATAATTATAATACCAACACTTATAGAATTGGTATAGAAATTAAATTAGATAAATTGTGTAAAATGCTTATCATAGTGCCTTGGCATATAATTGCTTAATAAATGACAGTTACTAATACTCTCATATTCTCAGAAAGTTCTATACAGAGTATCTTCTCAGTTGGTAAAACATGATAATGAATAACTTACCGCCTTTATTTTTCTCACATTTAAGCCTTGCAAGTTAACAAGACAACAGAACATTTTTTTTCTGTTATTCTATAACTTCTCTTTTTTTCCAATTATATTTGATTTTATTTTTTCAGTGTTCCAAGATTCATTGTTATGCCCCACACCCAGTGCTCCATGCAATACGTGCCGTCCTTAACATTTCTAATTATGGATGGTTCATTCACCTACCTTTTCCAAATTGTACTGTATCCATTATCCCATTTTTCACAAACACATAAACACCCTAAGCAAAAAGAAAAAAAAGGATATCTGCATTTTTGAAGATGTTGATAATTAAATCATATAGTCCATATCTCTGAGACCATATTAAAATGTTGACTTAGCATTGTATTCAAATCTAACTCTAATTTTCCTATTTATTCACATGATAATACTTGTTGAATTAGCTTCATGCCTTGCTTTTCATTCTGTTTAACATGGATAATACTTGTTTACTATTTTCCTCATATAAAGAAGTAAAGTAATGCCTATAAAGTAGTCAGAGCATCTCACAGATAATTTATTGCAGAAATACAAAGACTTATCATCTTATTTTATAAAGCCTTAGAAAAATGAATGGAATTTAAATAAATCATGGATAGAGGTATATTTCAGCTTAGAAGCAACATCTGATTAATACAGATGTGGCAGCAACGACATAATGATTTGTAAAGAAAGTAATAACAACAAACTTAAAGAAAGTACTTCATCTTCTCCTTTTTTTAAAGTGTGCATCAGAATGGGAAAAAATCTAAATAAGACATTTATTTCAGGATAGAAATCATCCTACAAAGACGAGTGTTCATATTATTTTTATATAGGAATATAAATTCTCTACAAATTAAGATTATTAACTCACTGAAGTGATTAAAGTTTTAAATCAAATTTGCTCTTTTACCTATTTCTAACTAATTTATTTTAATGCAAGGAATTTGGTTATACTCATTTACCGAGTGGTAGGTACTATCTCAATTATATCTGCCTTCAAAAAATGAAGGCAGAGGATGATTTACCCAGAGTAACTGCCCATAGTCATGCTGTACTCCATTGAAGAAACCAGAAAACACAACTGAAATATATGGTCTCCATCTCTGAACTAGCTGCTATGAAACCATGGGATAAAAAGAACCAAAACGATTTTCAAAGCAAAGAACAGAGAAATAATTTCATTACACAGGAAACAAGTCATTATTATCATGATATCTCAGTAATAGTAACCTTATCACAGATATTTTCATGGTGATCAGAGATCAGAGATCAGAGATGTAGAGGTTCATCCCTTCATCGTGGTTTTTAAGCTGTACAAACCAGCACAGACCTTAACTGTCAAAGTTACTTCTCCCTAAAGACTCTCTCAAGAAGACCTCACCTTTAAAGTTATAATACCTATTGACTGGTTGACTGAAAATCATGTAACTGTTGAGGAAAAAAACTAGTCACTCCTTTTGGGAAGTTTTCCTTAGCTTGTTTAGGAATTCACTTTTACCATTGTGGGTCACTGCTACCTAAAATTTCAAAACACTAAGGAGAAGAAGAACTGAATTTGGCCTGCAAGATTCTAAGTTTAACGCAGAATGCAACTTGAGTCAGAAGTAATTTTTTAAAGAACAGATTACGTTTTTAGGGCAAAATTAGAGAGAAAAAGTTGTTTACACTGAAGATGAAACGCATTCAAAGTGCCCTTCTTCAACCTATTCACTTCAGCATATTAAGAGAATAAAAGTTCTTTCAGTCTTAAATTGGGTGATAGTTACAACAGCAATTTAAGGATTCCTCAGGAACAATCTACCTCACTGAAAACAAATTTGAGAACACTATGGAAAATTAGGTCTCAGGAGACTTAAGTATGAATCATTTGGCTGTTGGTATATAGTATTAGGGGCATGATTCAAACCCTTATTAGTTAATACACTTTCCTCTGAGATCAAACTATTAAAAGTATATAATATAACTAATACTATTAGAGCTGTCTGACAGACACAAATTAAAAAAATAACACCAGTATTCATCAGGTATTTTAAATATCACCTGGAATGACCAGAATTCATATTTAGTGTTTCATAAAACCATTAGAATCATTTTTTTAAAAAAAGAATGTATTAGAAACAAAAAAGAACAAGGGTTCACAATTGGATAGGTTGTACCTGAGAAAAAGTTGTGCAGTTATTAGGTCAGAATGATGAAAACATGGTACCAGCATTATCATTATGACACTGACATTGGACATGTTGATGCCAACACAACTATGTTGATGTGAGGATAATGTAACATCAATATTTTATCCTTACTCCATCACTCTGCTGCAAGATAATGCCGACTAAAGGCTAAGTATTTTTTTTAAAGATTTTATTTATTTATTTGACAGAAATCACAAGTAGGCAGAGAAGCAGGCAGAGAGAGAGAGAGAGAGAGAGGGAAGCAGGCTCCCTGCTGAGCAGAGAGCCTGATGTGGGGCTCCATCCCAGAACCCTGGGATCATGACCCGAGCCGGAGGCAGAGGCTTTAACCCACTGGGCCACCCAGGCACCCAAGTCTGAGTATTAAAGTAAGATGGATTTCATTTTTCCCAATAGCTGACTATATTCAGAATGGTCTTATGAGCTATATCCAAGAAGTTAACATTTTGCTTAGCCAAGTAAGAAAAAATTGAGAAATAATTTCAGAACTTCTTGTAAATAGCCAAACAATTGTACATGAAAAATAACATAAATGCTTGCTGAACTATCTTAATACACGCAGTAGTGATACAGTAGATTAAACATGGCCACAAATTCTTGGCTGCTACTCATATTGAGAGGTGATATCTAATTCCACTCCCTTTAAAACTGGGGTGGCCTTTGTGATCTAACAATAGAATGCTGTATAAGTAACTTTCTTGGACATCCGATGACAAATAAGAAGTTTAGTTAATTCTGCCAAGGGCCTCTTTGTAAGACCCCTGAACTGCCTGGTAAGTTATCTGACTATGCTCAGATCACAAGGCTTGACAGGCCACATGTAGTTGCTTTACACAACATTCCTAGCTGAGCCCAGCCTTCTAGCTATCTGTGACAAGGTACTAAAGATGAGAATGAACTGTCTTAGGGCCTCTAGATCAACCCATTCACCTGACGAATGTCACTGAGTAACCTCTGCCAATACAAAATGCAACAGAAGAATTACCTGTCTGAAAAAATCAGAAACCTCCAACATTAAACCACTATTAGTACTCACTTACCTTGCACCAGCCAATATAACGACCAGTTGTACTGCGGATGGATGCAAAGCCCATTTGTAAATGACCAGGCTGCTCTTCAACATATTTAGACTGCAGAGGTGGTGCAGTATATATGGGAAGCTAGAGGCAAAAGAAAAAAGTTCATGTTAAAAATGTAAAACAGCTGGACTTCCTTTTTCAGGAGTATAGCAGAAGTCATCGACCTTCATGCTAAAAGCAACTAAAAATGCTGATAAAATATATTTAAAAACATCTTAAATGGGAGGAATGATCCAGGAAGCTGTTTATAAAGACCGCTCAGAGGCTTAGATTAAAAAACAACAGAAATGCAGAGATAAACAATATAGCCAGCTTTTACCTTGTCACCATTTGCTTTAAAATAGATGGTTCATAGAACATGGAATCATGAACAAAACCTAGAAAAAGCAATCTACAGAAATAATACCATCCCTACCAAAATAATAATAGCATTTTTTTACTGAACTAGAGCAAACTATCCTAAAATTTGTGTGGAACCACAAGACTGCAAATAGCTAAAGCAATCTTAATAAAGATAACTAAAACTGTGGAGGTATCACAATCCAGATTTCAAGTTATATTACAAAGCTGTAGTAATCAAAACGGAGTAGTACTGGCAGAAAGCTGGACACATAAATCAATGGAACACACAGGAAATCCAGAAATAAGCTCAAATATTATACAGTCGATTAATTTCCAACCAAAGAGGCAAGAATATGCAATGGGAAAAAGGACAATTTCTTTGACAAATGGTGTTGGGAAAACTGGACAACCATACACAAAAGAATGAAACTGGACCACTCTCTTACACCATACACAAAAATGAATTAAAAGTGAATTAAAGGGGCGCCTGGGTGGCTCAGTGGTTAAAGCCTCTGCCTTTGGCTCAGGTCATGATCCCAGGGTCCTGGGATCGAGCCTCACATCGGGCTCTCTGCTCAGCGGGGAACCTGCCTCCTCCTCCTCTCTCTCTCTGCCTGCCTCTCTGCCTACTTGTGATCTGTCAAATAAATAAAAATCTTAAAAAAAAAAGTGAATTAAAAACCTAAATGTGAAACCATAAAAATCCTAGAAGAGAACAGAGGCAGTAACTACTCTGACATTAGCTGTAGTAACATCTTTCTAGATATGCCTCCTGAGGTAAGGGAATAAAAGCAAAAATAAATTTTTGGGACTAATCAAAATAAAAGGCTTTTGCACAAAAAAGGAGACCATCAATACAACTGTAACCTGTTGAATGGGAAAAGATATTATATCTGATAAAGTGTTAGTATCCAGACGAGATCGGGCGCGTTCAGGGTGGTATGGCCGTAGACAAGTGTTAGTATCCAAAATATATACAAAAAACTTACAAAAATCAATACCCAAAAAATAAATTATCCCTTTGAAAAATGGGCATAAGATATGAACAGACATCTCTCCAAAGAAGACATACAGATGGCCAACAGACTTAAAAAAAGAGGTTCAGTATAACTCCTCATCAAAAAAATGCAAATCAAAACCCCAATGAGGTATTAACTCAACAGCTGTCAGAATGGCTAAAATAAAAAACGTAAGAGAACACAAGTGTTGTTGAGGATGTGGAAAAGAAGGAACTCTTGTGAACTGTTGGTGGAAATGAAAATTGGTGCAGCCACTGTGGAAAACAGTCTGGAGTTCCCGCTATGATTCTGTAATTGCACTACTGGGTACTTACCCCAAAACACAATAACACTAATTCAAAGAGATACATATACCCCTATGTTTATCGCAGCATCGTTTACAACAGCCACATTGTGGAAGTAACCCATATGTCCATGGACAGATGAATGGATAAAGAAGATGTGATACACATACATACACACACACACACACACACACACACACACACACACAGGACTATTATTTAGTCATAAAAAGAATGCAATCTTGCCATTTGCAAGGATATGGAAGGAATTAGTTAATGCTAAGTGAAATAAGTTGGTCAGAGAAAGACAACATGATGTCACTCGTACGTGGAATGAAAAAGAAGGAATAAGCAAAGGAAAACAAAAGACAAAAAAAAAAAAACAGTCTCTTAAACTATAGATAACAAACTGATAGTTACCAGATAAGAGGTGGGTGGCCAGATGAGTAAAATAGGTCATGGAGATTAAATATTACACTTACAATGAGCACTTGAGTAATGTATAGAATTGCTGAATCAGTATATTGTATACTGGAAATGAATATAACAGCATACGTTAACTATACTAGAATTAAAACTAAAAAGTTAATAGAAAAAGGACTCAATTGACAAGTTAGACTAGATTTAGCTATTGAAAGACTTAGTGAACTGGTCAATCTGAAGAAATTATGCAAAGAAATTTAAGAAATGAAAGAAATGTGTAAGATAGAATGAAAAGAGATGAGCAGAGAAAATATCTAAATAGAATGGCCAAGATTTTTCCAGGACTAAACTAAACACTGCAGAGATTCAGAAATCCAACATATCCCAAGAAGGATAAAGAAAAAATAAACCACAATTAGATATACAATAGTAAAACTCCATAATGCCAATGATAGAAAAGGAATCTTAAAAAAAAAAAAAAAAAGCCAGAGACTAGATTACCTTCAAAGGAGCAAATATTAAATAAAATTTTGACTTCTAAATAACAACACTGCACAAGATAGTATCTTCAATGTACAAGAGGAAGTAACACAACTGGGAATTATATACTCAATAAAATTAAGTTTTTTTTGTTTCAAAAATGAGGGGGTAGCAAGAACACATTCAGACAGATAAAAACCCAAGATAACCAACCAAATAACTCTCATTAGGAGGTTTATTTATTTACTTACTTGATCATACTTACTTACTTACTAGATCACCAGTTTATTATTAAGGATATAACTCAGAAACAGCTAAATGGAAGAGGTGCATAGGTCAAGGCGTGGGGAAAGGGAATGTAGCTTCCATGCCCTCTCCAGGTGCACCATCCTCCCCACATATCCATGTGTTCAATGTGGAAGCTCTTCAAACTGCATCTTTTTGGATTTTTTTAAAGATTTATTTATCTCAGAAGGAGAGAGAGAGAAAGAGCACATGAGCAGAGGGAGAGGCAGAGGAAGATGGAGAGAAGTAAACTATCCACTGAGTGTGGAGCCCAATGCAGGACTCGATCTCAGGACCCATGAGATCATGACCTGAACTGAAATCAAGAGTCAGATACAACTGACTGAGCCACTGAGGTGTCCTTCCTTTTTGTTTTTTGTTTCTTTTTCAAATGTACTGTTCAATAACTTACCAGTTGCATGTAACACCCACTGCTCAACATATTATGTGCCCTCCTTAATGCCTATCCCCTAATTACCTCATCCCCCCAATTACCTCCCCTCCAGCAAACTTCAGTTTCTCTCTCATGGTTTTTCTCCCTCTCTGATGACTTCCCATTCTGTTTTCCCTCCATTCCCCTACAGTCTGCTACCCCATTTCTTATATTTGACATAGAAATGAAGCCAAATGATAATTACCTTTCTCTGATTGACTTATTTTGCTCAACATAATATCCTCCAGTTCCATCCATGTCAATGTAAATGGTAAGTATTCATCCTTTCCGATGGCTGAGTAATACTCCTTCGCATGTATAAACCACATCTTCTATATCCATTCCTCTGTCCATGAACATCTCAGCTCTTTCTACACTTTGACTATTGTGGACATTGCTGCTATGAACATTAGGGTATAGGTGCCCCTTTGATTCACCACGTTTGTATCTCTAAGGCAAATACCTAGTAGTACAATTCCTGGGTCAAAGGGTAGCCCTATTTTTAACTCTTTGAGGAACCTCCATACTGTGGCTGTTACCAGCTTGCATTCTTACCAACAGTGTAAAAGGGTTCCCCATTCTCCACATTCTCGCCATAATATACTGTTTCCTGGGACGCCTGGGTGGCTCAGTTGGTTAAGCGGCTGCCTTTGGCTCAGGTCATGATCCCAGCGTCCTGGGATCGAGTCCCACATCGGGCTCCTTGCTCAGCGGGGAGCCTGCTTCTCCCTCTGCCTCTGCCTGCCACTCTGTCTGCCTGTGCTCATGCTCTCTCTCTCTCTCTCTAACAAATAAAAAAAAAAAAAAATCTTTGAAAAAAAAAATATATACTGTTTCCTGAGTTGTTTATTTCAGCCATTCTGACTGGTGTGAGGTGGGATCTCATTGTGGTTTTGATTTGTATTTCCCTGATGATGAATGATGTTGAGCATTTTTTCATGTGCCTGTTAGCCATCTGTATGTCTTTTTTGGAGAAGTATATGCTCATGTCTTTTGCCCATTTTTTAAATGGATTACTTGATTTTGGGGGTTTTGAGTCTGGTAAGTTCTTTTTAGATCTTGGATACAAGACCTTTATGTGATATATCATTTGCAAATATCTTCTCCCCAACCATAGGTTGTCTTTTAGTTTGTTGTTTCCTTTGGTGTGCAGAAACTTTTTATCTTGATGAAGTCCCAATAGTTCATTTTTGCTTTTGTTTCCTTGCCTTTGGGGACACATCTAGCATGAAGTTGCTATGGTCAAGGTCACAGAGGTTGTTGCCTGTACTCTCTGCTAGATTTGATGGATTCCTTACTCGCATTTAGGTCATACAAACATACTGAGTATATCTTTGTGTATGCTGTAAGACAATGGTCCAGTTCCATTTTTCTAAATGTAGCTATCCAATTTTCCCAACACCATTTATTGAAGAAACTATCCTTTTTCCACTGGCTATTCTTTCCTGCCTTGTTGAAGAATAACTGACCACAGAGTTGAGAGTCCATTTCTGGGTCCTCTATTCTGTTCCATTGATCTATGTGCCTGTTTTGTGCCAGTAGCATGCTGTCTTGATAATTACAGCTTTGTAATATAGCTCAAAGTCAGGCATTGTGATGCCCCCCACACCCCCAGTTTTGGTTTTCTGGTTTTCTTTTTCAACATTCCCTTGGCTATTCAGAGTCTTTTCTGTTCCATACAAACTTTAGGATTGTTTGTTCTAGCTCTGTGAAAAATGTCAATGGTATTTTCATATTGCATTGAATGTGTTGATTGCTCTAGGTAGCCTAGACATTTTTAACAATATTTATTCCTCCAATTCATGAACATGGAATGTTTGTCCATTTCTTTGTGTCTTCCTCAATTAATTTCATAATTGTTCTGTACTTTTTGGAGTAGAGATCTTTTATCTCTTTGGTTAGGTTTATTTCTAGGTATCTTATGGTTTTTGGTGCAATTGTAAATGGGATCAACTCCTTAATTTCTCTCTCTTCTGTCTCATTGTTAGTGGATAGAAAAAGCAATCGATTTCTTTGCATTCATTTTATATCCTACCACATTGCTGAATACCTGTATGAGTTCTAGCAGTTTTGGAGTGGAGTTTTTTGGCTTTTCCACATAAAGTATCATGTCATCTGCGAAGAGTGAGTTTGACTTCTTCTTTGCCAATCTGAATGACTTTTATTTCTTTTTGTTCTCAGTTGGCTGAGGCTAGGACATCTAGTACTATAGTGAATAATAGTGGTGAGAGTGGACATCCCTATTGTGCTCCTGACCTTAGGGGAAAAGCTCTCAGTGTTTCCTCATTGAGAGTGATATTTGCTCTGGGCCTCTCGTAGATGGCTTTTATGATATTGAGGTATTTTTGTTCTATCCCTATACTGTGGAGAGTTTTAATCAAGAAACAATGCTGGATTTGTTAAATGCATTTTCTGCATCTATTGAGAGGATCATATGGTTCTCATCCTTTCTTTTATTAATATGATCTATCACATTGGCTGATTTGTGAATGTTGAACCACCCATGCATCTGAGGAATTAATTCCACCTGGTCGGGGTAAATAATCCTTTTATTGTACTGTTGGATCCTATTGGCTAGCACCTTGGTGAGAATTTTGACATCCATATTCATCAGGGATACTGGTATGTAATCCCCATTTTTTTAAAGATTTTCAAGATTTATTTTGTTCTGTTTTTTATTATGTTATGTTAGTCACCATATAGTACATCATTAGTTTTTGACGCAGTGTCCCAAAATTCATTGTTTCCATATAATACCCAGTGCTCCATGTAATACGTGCCCTCCTTAATACCCATCACCGGGCTCACCCATCTCCTCATCACCCTCCCCTCCAGCACTACCCTATGACCAGAAACTTCACTACTGGGTATTTTTTTTTAAATTTTTTTTTATTCATTTTCAGCATAATAGTATTCATTGTTTTTGTACCACACAAAGTGCTCCATGCAGTCCGTGCCCTCTCTAATACCCACCACCTGGTCCCCCCAACCTACTGGGTATTTAACCCAAAGACACAGATGTGCTGAAAAGAAGGGCCATACGCACCCCAGTGTTTGTAGCAGCAATGGCCACAATCGCCAAACTGTGGAAAGAGCCGAGATGCACTTCAACAGGCAAATGGACAAAGAAGATGTGGTCCATATATACAATGGAGTACTATTCAGCCATCAGAAAGGATGAATACCCAACTTCTGCATCAACATGGATGAGAATGGAGGAAATTATGCTAAGTCAAATAAGTCAAGCAGAGAAAGTCAATTATAATTCCTATTTTGATAGGAACTTTGTATTGTTTAGGGATCAAGGTAATGCTGGCCTTGTAAAATGATTTTGGAAGTTTTTTCCCATATCTATATTTTGGAACAGCTTCAGAAGAATAGGTATTAGTTCTTATTTAAACGTTTGGTAGAATTCCCCTTGGAAGCCATCTCATCCTGGACTCTTGTTTCTTGGGAGATTTTTTATTTATTTCAATTTCCTTGCTGGGTATAGGTCTGTTTAGGTTATCTCTTTCTTCCCCTTTCAGACATGGTAGTTTATTGGTTTCCAGGAATGTATCCATTTCTTCCAAATTGCCTAATATGTTGGCATATAGTTGCTCACATTATGTTCCGAAAATTGTTTGTATTTCCTTGATGTTGATCATGATCTCTCCTCTTCCATTCATGATTTTAATAATTTGGTCCTTTCTCTTTTCTTTTTGATAAGTCTGGCTAGAGGTTTATCAATCTTATTAATTCTTTGAACAAACAAGCTCCTTATTTCACTGATCTGTTTTATTATTCTTCTGGTTTCTATGTCATTGATTTCTGCTCTAATCTTTTTTTTTTTTTTTTTTTACATTTAGGCGTCAGGTGTCTTTGGTCTCTCTTTTTTTTTTAATTTTATTTTTTATAAACATATAATATAGTTTTATCCCCAGGGGTACAGGTCTGTGAATCGCCAGGTTTACACACTTCACAGCACTCACCATAGGACATACCCTCCCCAATGTCCATAATCACAGCCCCCCTCTCCCAACCCCCCTCCCCCATCAACCCGCAGTTTGTTTTGTGAGATTAAGAGTCACTTATG
>NW_019154191.1:173313-228767 GCF_002288905.1 Enhydra lutris kenyoni
CTTATTGATCTTCTGGGGGAGGGGCCTGTTGTAGCGATTCTCAAGTGTCTTTGCCCCAGGCGGAGTTGCACCGTCCTTACCCGGGGCGGTCTGAGTAATCCGATCGGGTTTGCTTTCGGGAGCTTTTGTTCCCTGGGCGCTTTCTGTAGAGTTCCGGAGGGCAGGAATGAAGACGGCGGCCTCCCGGTCTCCGGCCCGGAGGAGCCAAGAGCCCGGGACCCCACTCCTCAGTGCGCCCTCAGAGAACAGCGCCCAATTACTCCTGTCACCCTGGCCTCCGGCTGCGCTCCGAGCTGACCGAGCCTGCGACCTGTTCAAGGTAACGCCGAGATTAGAGCTTACTCCTCGGCTCTGTCTCTGTAGCCGGCTCCCCCGTTCTAATACCTGTAAGCTCTGCGACACTCAGACACCCCCGATCCTTCTGTGACCCTGCGGGACCTGAGGCCACGCTGACCCTGCGTGGGCTTCACCCCGGTTAAGCCTCTGGAGCGATGTCCCTCAGCAGAACAGACTTTTAAAAGTCCTGATTTTGTGCTCCGTTGCTCTGCCGCTTGCCGGGAGCCGGCCCCTCCCCCCGCGGTCTATCTTCCCGTCGCTTTGGATTCACTTCTCCGCCAGTCCTACCTTTCAGAAAGTGGTTGATTTTCTGTTTCTAGAATTGCTGTTCTTCTTCTCTTCGATCTCCCGTTGGATTTGTAGGTGTTTGCAATCTTTAGATAAGCTATCTAGCTGATCTCCTGCTACCTGAAGTAGTCTCAGCCTGCTACTTCTCTGCCATCTTGACTCCTCCTGCCGATTTCTGCTCTAATCTTAATGATTTCTCTTTTCCTGCTTAGTTTAGGCTTGTTGTTCTTTCTCCAGCTCCATTAGGTGTAAGTTTAGACTGTACATGTGAGACTTTTCTAATTTTTTTGAGAAAGGCCTGTATTGCTATGTACTTCCCCCTTAGGACCACCTTTGCTGTATCCCAAAGGTTTTGAACAGCTGTTTTCATTTTCATTTGTTTTCATAATTTTTTTAAAATTATTTTTACCTTCCTGGTTGACACATTCATTCTTCAGGTGCACGCGCTGTATCTCTCAAGCATTTGAGTTTCTTCCAAATTTCCTCTTCTGTTTGAGTTCAAGTGTCAAAATTGTGGTCTGAAAATATGCACGGAATAATCCCAATCTTTTGGTATTGGTTGAAACCTGATTTGTGACCCAGTATGTGATCTATTCTGGAGAAGGTTCCATGTGCACTCAAGAAGAAGAATGTGTATTATGTTGCTTTAGAACGGAATGCTCTGTATTTATCTGCGAATTTCATCTGGTCCTATGTGTCACTGAAATCCTTTATTTCTTCATTGATCTTCTGCTTAGATAATCTGTCCCTTGCTGTGAGTGGGATGTTGAAGTCCCCTGCTATTATTGTATTATTATCAATAAGTTTCTTTAATTTGGTTATTAATTGGTTCATGTAATTGGCTGCTTCCATATTGGGGGCATAAATATTTACAATTGTTAGACCTTGTTGGACAGACACTTTACGTATGACATAGTATCACTCTTCATCCCTTAATGCAGTCTTTGGTTTAAAACTTAATTTGTCTGATATGAGGGTATCTACCCTAGCTTTCTTTTGAGGTTCACCTGTGTGGTACATGGTTCTCCATTCCCTCACTTTCAGTCTGTAAGTGTCTTTAGGTCTAAAATGAGTTCTTGTAGACAGCATATGGATGGGTCTTGCCTTTTTATCCAATCTGATACTGTGTCTTTTGATTGGAGCATTTAGTACATTTACATTCAGAGTAACTATTCACAGATATGAATTTAGTGCCATTATATTACCTGCAAGTCCCTGTTTCTGTAGATTGTCTCTGTTTCTTCATGGTCTATGTTACTTTGGGGCTTTCTCTTCACTTACAAGATCCCCTTTATAATCCCTTGCAGGGCTGATTTAGTGGCTACATATTCTTTTAGTTCCTCTTTGTCCTGGAAGCTCTTTATCTCTCCTTCCATTCTAAATGACAACCTTGCCAGATAAAGTACTCCTGGTTGCAGGTTCTTCTTATTTAGTAACCTGGGTTCATTGACTCTAACCAGTTTGCCCACTCCAATGCTTGGGAACTGTGCTGGCTCAGGCACCCCCGTTCTTTCTGTGACCCCAGGGATCCTGAAATCACACGTCTAACCTAGCATTCTGCCCTGCTTCACCACCTGAGCACCCTTCAGGCAGGGATGTCTCTCACTGGAGATTTCTAAAGGTTCTGATTTTGCAGTCCAGGGCTGTATTACTTTCCCATAGGGAGCTGATGGAGGCTCCCTCACCCCACAGAGTATCTTCAAATATATACACTCAGATTCACTTCTCTGTACTTCCCACATTGCAAAAGTGGTTGCTTTTCTATTTGTAGAATTCCAGCAATTCTTTTCTTACATTTCAAGTTGAATTCATAGGTGTTCAGAATGATTTGATAGTTCTCTAGCTAAATTCAAGGGACCAGATGAAATGAGGTCCCTGTCTCTTCCACCATCTTGCTGCCCTCTTCTTTTTAGGCAGAAGGAAAATATTCTCATTGAGAAGGTATGAGATATAAGAAGGAATGTTTACCAAAGAAAGTGGTAAATATGTGGGTAAACATGAACCAATGAATATATAAAATAATGTTTTATGCATATATTTTAAAAATAGAACAAAATTCTGAACATTAATATAGTATAAGAGGGGATGACATATATTTAAATATCACCTTACACCAGTTAGAATGGCAAAAATTAACAAGGCAGGAAACCACAAATGTTGGCAAGGATATGGAGAAAGGGGAACCCTCTTACACTGTTGGTGGGAATGCAAGCTGGTACAGCCAATTTGAAAAACAGTATGGAGGTTCCTCACAAAGTTAAAAATAGAGCTACCCTAGGGGCACCTGGGTGGCTCAGTGGGTTAAAGCCTCCGCCTTTGGCTCAGGTCATGGTCTTGGGTTCCTGGGATCGAGCCCCGAGTCAGGCTCTCTGCTCAGCGGGGAGCCTGCTTCCCTTCCCCTCTCTCTGCCTGTCAAATAAATAAACAAAAATCTTTTAAAAAAATAGAGCTACCCTATGACCCAACAGATGCACTACTAGGTACTAGCAACTGCACTACTAATACTACAAAGATACAGATGTTGTAAAAAGAAGGGCCACATGCACCCCAATGTTCATAGCAGCAATGTCCACAATAGCCAAACTGTTGAAGGAGCTAAGACACCCTTCAACAGGTGAATGGATAAAGAAGGTGTGATTCATATATACAATGGAATATTACTCAGCCATCAGAAAGGATGAATGCCCACTAATAGCACTGACAGGGATGAAACTGGAGGGGGTTATTCCAAGTGAAGTAAGTCAAGCAGAGAAAGACAGTTATCATACAATTTCATTCATATGTGGAACATAAGGAATAGCACGGAGGACCACAGGGGAGGGAAGAAAAAACTGAAGGGAGGGAATCAGAGAGAGAGATAAACCATGAGACACTATGGACTCTGGGAAACAAACTGAGGGTGTCGGAGGAGAGTGGGGTGAGATATGGGGTAGCTGGGTGATGGGTATTAAGGAAGACCCATACTGTGATGAGCACTGTGTGTTATACACAACTAATCAATAACTGAACACTACATCAAAAACTAATGATGTACTGTATGGTGGCTACTTAACATAAAAAAGAAAAAACTCAGAAAAATATTCTAAGTTCTCAATATTGTTCAGAGGAATATACTGATCACACTTGAAAACAAATGGAGGTTAAAATTTTTAGTTCATCAACTAAAGAAAATAATCAGAATTCACAATTGAGTAACTGTTGTGCAGAAAAATAAGTAGACAAAAATAATCTTAAAAAAGAAAAAAGAACAAGAGAAGATGTGCAAAAAATTAAAAACCTACAAAATTTTGTAGAATTCAAAAGGTAATTATAATAAATACAAATGGATAAAATGGTATAATTAAAAGCCAAAGATGACATCAGATTGCATTTCCAAAATATAGTCACATGCTGTTCATGAGACACTCTGAAAATAACTCTTTAGGAAGCTTAAACAAAATTTTAGAGGCATACTGAACAAATTGCAACCAAAAGAAAGCTACTACAAGCTATATTAATATTAGATAAAAAGGAGGTGGGTGGAGGATGGGGTAACTTGGTGATAGGCAATAAGGAAGGCATGTGATGTGATGAGCACTGAGTGTTACATGTAACTAATGAATACTTGAACATTATATCAAAAACTAATGATGTACTTTAACTGGGCTGATTGTTAAAAAAAATAAAAATATATTTTGTGTTGAAAAAAATTTTAAATACTAGAAAAAAGACTTTAAGACAAAATCCATTACTAGATATGAAGTGACTCTATCAAGACAAAAAGTTTAAATAACCAGAGATATTATAATCTTAAACTTGTATACACCTGTTAACATATCCTCAAAATATTATAAACAAGATAGGGGTTTAACTTATTCTCTCAGCAACTGGTTGATCAAAAGCAGATAAAAACAAAACAACTAAGACTTCTCTAACATTGTGTCACAGGAAGTTCCTAAACTCACCTCCTCCAATGGAAATACTAAATCTACAGCTACATACAGGAACATTTCTTTCTGAAAAAGATCTGAAAACTAGATGAACTCCTTTTCCACAAAAAGGATAAAAAGACTACATTGAGACAGGTAAGAGAGACAAAGACACAGTCTCACCAACCCAAACTTCTGGCAAGACAAAACACAATAGAGAGGGATCTCACAAATCCAGTGTTCCTCCAGAAAGAGTGAGGGGTTGATAGTCCACATCAGGCACCCCAATGACTAGGATCGACACTATAGAGATGAGCCCCCAAACATCTACCACTTTAGAAAACTGACGTTGCTAACATCCAAGGGCCCCAAAGCGCTACAAGAAACTGAGATTCTGTTTTGAAAGGGTTTCTTGGAGCACATGCGTGGCTCAGTTGGTTGAGTGTCCAACTCTTGTTTTCAGCTCAGGATTGTGGGATCAAGCCCCACATCAGGTTCCAAACTCAGCCGTGAGTCTGCTTGAGATTCTCTCTTCCTCTCCCTCTGCCCCTCCCCCAACATGCTTTCTTTCTCTCCCTAAAATAAATTAACAAATCTTTAAAAAAATAAAGGCCTTTTCCCACTCAACCTGAGATCCAGTTAAAAAACAGTAGTTTGAAAGCATCTAAATTCTATGTAAAGGATAGATGCTTACCTAAAAGCATCTGATGGAAAAGCAGGGGACTGTTGAAAATCTCCTCAGATACAGAGATGCTGACACTAATTTTGTACTCTCCACCTACTCTGAGAGTACAGGTAGGTGATCTGAGACATGGCAACTTCCCACTGACTTAGTAAGACAGGCAGGGTGAATGGTTGTGGCACTATCCCGCTGCCTTCAAGACAGAAATTGTCAGTGGTTGCAGCACTACCTAGCTCCTAGCTGGGGCAGGCTAGCACAGTCATAGCACCTTCCCACTCCCTAGCTAAAGTCAGTAAACATGGACAGTGTGTCAACCCCTTCTTCCTTGGCTGAGGCTGGCAAATGAAAGCAGTCACAGCATTTTCCTATAGATTTCCATTGCATTCCAGAAGCCCATAGCCTTGATAGTCAAAACATTTTCCCTGTTGTCTTTAGGATTTTAATTTTTTTATTTGACAGAGAGAGAGATCATAAGTACACAGAGAGGCAGGCAGAGAGAGAGGGGGAAGCAGGATCCCCGCCAAGCAGAGAGCCTGACGTGGTGCTTGATCCCAGGACCCTGAGATCATGACCTGAGCCAAAGGCAGAGGCTTAACCCACTGAGCCACTCAGGCGCCCTCCCTGTTGCCTTTTTAAAGCCAGTGAACATGCCTAGCCCCCTATACTCTCCACCTGCCTAGCTAAAGCCAGTGGGCATACATTGTTCACTGAGAGGATACTCCTTAACCATCTGGGCTTGGTGGTCAAAGGGACTGGCTTTCCAGAGTACTATGGAAATGTAAAAATTGGAAGGAAAGTACTTGGCAGGTGTCCAACCCAGGGTACTGAACAGACAGCAAAGTAAAACATAACCCCAGTCTTCTGAAAAAAAAAAAAAAAAAAAGGTCTATATACTTAGCCTGGAGCTTCAGTCTAGCAACAGGCTTTAGGCTACCCATATATCTATAGGTTAATGAGGTGTTTCCAAGAACATAAGCAGGGAAATGCCATTCTTGTACACCACTTTGACTTTGAGGAGATCTCCCAGAAAGGAACTTACATATTCATCTGGAGCCACAATTTTGGCAAGCATCACCCTGGGGATACCTCAAAATCTCATATTCTGGAGATCGACAGAAATTAAAATTTGGCTCCACAGAACTGTAAATATTTCTATGGTTTCAAAGGTGCTGCCTGAGGTCTAGCTTCAAATTAGGCATATGCTTTCCCTAATACATACAAACAAAAAAAAAAAAGAGAGAGAGAGAGAGACAGTCAAGCTAAATGAGAAAATAGAGAAATATGTTCCAAATTAAAGAACAAGACAAAACCTCAGAAAAATAACCCTAATGATACAAAGATAAGTAATCTACCTGATAAAGAATTCAGAGTAATGGTTAATAAACATGTTCACCAAAGTAGGGGGGAAAAAAGAATAAACACAGTGAGAATATCAACAAAGGAAATATAAGAAAGTACCAAACTGAAGTCACATAACTGAAAAATATAATAACTGAACTGAAAAATACACCACAGGGGTTCAACAGCAGACTAGATGAAGAAGAATGAATCAGAACTAGAAACTAAATAACAACAAAAAACCCACAATAGATCAATGAAACCAGGGATCTGTTTCTTTGAAAAGATGAACAAAATTGATCAATCTTTAGCGAGACTTATAAAGAAAAAAAAAAGAGAGAGAGAACTCAAGGAAATAAAATCAGAAATGAAATAAAAGAAATAATAACCACCACCACCAAAATACAAAAGGTTATTTGAGAATACTATAAAAAATTATATACCAACAATTTGAACAACTTAGATGAAATGAATAAATTCCTAGAAACATGTAACTTCACAAACTGAATCAGGAAGAAATAGAACATTGAAACAGAACCATTACTAGCAACGAAATTGAATCAGTAATCAAAGATCTGGCAATAAAAAAGCCCAGGATCCAATGAACTCACAGGTGAATCCAACAAAACATTTAAAAAAGAGTTAATTTCTATTCTTCTCAAACTATTCGAAAAAATAGAAAAGGAAGGAAAGCTTCCAAAGTCATTCTACAAGGACACCATTACTTTGACACCAAAACTAGATAAAGACACCACACCCACACACCCACACACACACCCACTATAGGCCAGTATCTCTGATAAACATAGATGCAAAATGTTAGCAAAGTGAATCCAACAATGCATGAAAAAAATCACTCACCATGATCAAGTGGGATTTATTCCGAGTATGCACAGGTAGTTTAGTAAGCACAAATCAATCAATGTAATCTATCACATCAACATGTGAAAGTATAAAAACCATACGATAATATCAATACAAGTTTAACAAGCATTTGACAAAGTAAGACACCCATTTATGATAAAAACTCCCCACAAAATAGATCTAGTGGGAACATACCTAAATATAGTAAAGGCCACATATGAAAACCCACAGATAACATCATATTCTATGGTGAAATCTGAGAGTTTATCCTCTAAGATCAGGAGCAAAACAAGGATATCCACTCCCACCATTTTTAATCAATGTGGTACCAGAGGTCCTAGTCATAGTAATCAGGCAAGAAAAAGATATAAAAGGCATCCAAACTGATAAGGAAGAAAAACAACTTCACTCTTTGCAGATGATAATATTATATATAGTAAACCTTAAAGAACCATCAAATAACTACTAAATCTGTTAATTCAGCAAAGCCACAGGATATAAAATTAATATAGAGAAATCCACTGCATTTCTATGCACTAATAATGAAGTAGCCAAAAGAGATACTAAGGAAACAATCCCAATGACAACTGAACCAAAAATAATAAAATACCTAGGAATAAATTTAACCAGGATGGTGAAATACTGGTATTCCAAAACCTATGAATCACTGATGAAAGAAACTGAAGATGACTGACAAAAAGAAATGGAAACACACTCCATGCTCATGGAGTAGAAGAGCAAACATTGCTAAAATGTCCATACTACACAAAGCAATCTACAGATTTAATGCAATCCCTATCAAAGTGCCAAGAACATTTTTCATAGAACTAGGACAAATTACCCCCAAATTTGTATATAGCCATAAAAGACCTCAAATAGCCAAAGCAATCTGTTTTTTAAGAGATTTATTTATTTCAGAGAGAGGGAGGGAGAAAGAGAGAGAGAGAGAGAATCCTAAGCAGACTCCCCACTGAACATGGAGCCCAATGTGGGGCTTGATCTCATGACCCTGAGATCACAACCTGAGCCAAAACCAAGAGTCAGCTGCTTAACAGACTGCCACCCAGGCACCCCTTGCTGAACAATCTTAAGAAAAAAAAAAAACAAAAAAAACAAAGCTTGAGGTATTATGCTGTCAGATTTCAAGATACAAGACTAGAGTAATCTAAACAATACTGGCACAAAAATGACACAAAGATCAACAGAAAAGAATACAGAGCCTAGAAACAAAGGCACATTTACAAAATAAATTAATCTATGGCAAAGGAGGCAAGAATATATAATGGAGGAAAGACAGTTTTTTTCAACAAATGGTGCTCGGAAAACTGGATGGCTACAAGCAAAACAATGAAGTGGGACCTCTTTCTTTCACAGTACACACACACACAAAAACTAAAAATGGATTAAAGACCTAAATGTGATACCTGAAAACATAAAACTCCTAGAAGAAAACATAAGCAGCAATTTCTTTGACATAGGTTGTGGAAGTAAATTTCTAGATGTGACTTGGAAGGCAAGGGAAACAAAAGCAAAAATAAGGCTACTGGGACTATACCAAAATAAAAAGCTTCTGCCCAGCAAAGGAAACAATAAGACAAAAAGGTAAGCTACTAAATGGAAGAAGATATTTTCAAATGATATATCTGATAAGGGGTTAATATCTAGAACATATAAAGAACTTATACAACTCGGCACCAAAAAAAGCAAGCAACCCAATTAAAAATGGGCAGAAAACCTGAAAAGAAGACATACAGTTGGCCAATGGACAGATGAAAAGATGCTGAACATCACTCATCATCAAGGAAATGCAAAGCAAAATGTGGTATCATTTCACACCTGTCAGCATGGCTAAAATCAAACAGACTAGAAATAGTAAGTGTTGGTGAGGACGTGGAGAAAAGGGAACCCTCATGCACTACTGGTGGCAATGTAAACTGGTACAGCCCCTGTGGAAAACAGTATGGAGGTTCCTCAAAAAATTAAAAACAGGGGCACCTGGGTGGCTCAGTGGGTTAAGCCTCTGCCTTCAGCTCAGGTCATGATCTTGGGGTCCTGGGATTGAGCCCCGCATCGGGCTCTCTGCTTAGCAAGGAGCCTGCTTCCTCCTCTCTCTCTCTGCCTGCCTCTCTGCCTACTTGTGATCTCTGTCAAATAAATAAATAAAATTTAAAAAAAAAGTAATAACTCACTATCTTTAAAAAAAAAAATTAAAAACAGAACAACTATATGAACTATATGATCCAGCAAATCCAGTTCTGGGTATTTATCCAAAGGAAACAAAAACACTAATTCAAAAAGATATATGCAATCCTATGTTTACTGTAGCAATGTTTACAATAGGAAAGATATGGAAGCAACCAACATGTCCATCAAATGAAGAATGAATAAATAAGATATAAATAAGATGTGAGATACACACACACACACACACACACACACAAGTGTACAGAATTGTTGAATCACTATACTGTATACCTGAAACAAATTTACCATTGTATGTTAATTATACTTGAACAAAAAAAAAGAAATGCAAATGCCAATAATCCAATGAAAGCAAGATCAATCTCACTTACAACCAAAATGCAAACCAACCAACAAACAAAAAGAAGCACAGAGTAGAATAGTGGTTACCAGAGATGGGTGGAGGAGGAAATGTGGAGGTGATGGCTAAAGAGTAAAAAGTTTCAATTAAAGAATAAGTTCTAGAAATACAGTACACAATGGTGTCTATAGTTAATAATACTGTGTTGTAGAATTGAAATTTGCTAAGAGTGTAGATCTTAAGTGTTTACAACCCCCACACATACACAGAAGAAAATGTTAACTATGTGAGGTGACATATTAATTAGCTTGATTGTGGTGATAATTTTATAATGTAATACATAGGTCTAAACCTCATGTTGTATGCCTTAAATATATTCAACTCCTATTTGTCAGTTATAAAGCTGGAAAAAAGAACTTCAACTGTACTCTGAGAACTCTGTCTTCACTGAGGGAAGAACATTCTTACTATGGATTAGAAGCCCTGGGCTGAAATGGCACTTATTGTACAAATAAGACTTGTACTCTCTTAGAAATTACAATTAGATTAAGTAAGCTATAAAACCATATAAAGCCACATTTAAATTAAACTGAACCAAAGTAACTAAAACTCTTAAATCAATATTTCTTCTGTTTTTGTTGTTGTTATTTTGGGGGTTTTTCTTTTTTTGGGTCAAAACAAGCAAATAACAGTGAGTCAAACTTGTATCACAGAAATATTTTAAAAAGAAACATGCAATGATGTCTATGGCTGGTTGTATACACACAGTACAAATGCACCATTTTACATATAATACTGCAAATTTCATAATTTAAAAAAATGATAACCCCCGGGGTGCTTGGGTGGCTCAGTTAAGAGGCTGCCTTGTGAGGTCATGGTCTCAGGGTCCTGGGATCAAGCCCTCACTCAGGCTCCTTGCTCAGCAGCAAGCCTGCTGCTCCCTCTCCCTCTGCCTGCCGCTCCCCCTACTTGTGCTCTCTCTCTCACTGTGTTTCTCACTCTCTCTCTGTCAAATAAATAAAAATATTTTAAAAATGATAACCCCATGGCTTTGCAAATTTTTCTAACATATTTAATTATATTTACTAGATGGTACTTAATAAGGTAGAAATATACTGAAACTTTTAAAAAGATGTTTAACAAGAAGAGTTGAACTATAAAAGGATTTTCTGAGTTAACCACAAGTTTACTAGAAGATTCCATTAACCAGAATACCTCTTTCACAGTGTTTTGGTTTAGTACAGGCTTTAAGTAAATTTAAAAGGAAGCAAAACTCACTTTACAGTGTACACAATGTTACCCATAACAACCCAATAAAGTTACCCAGAAATGTTACATGCAATCACATTTTCATTCCTTCATAAATTTAAGTTCCTCAAAAATTGGATCCCATCTTTGGGAATATTCCCCAACACTTAATTGGCCACCAATTTTGTTTGATAAGTAATTCAATTAAATTCTATTTAAAATGTATTGTGGAACACAATAAATACCAAGGAATTCTGTGTATTCTATAATATAGTAAAGAATACAAATTTTTAAATTCAGAAATATGTAAGTTCAGCTATTTGGGACAAACAGATTTTCGGGAATACCCAGATTTTGAGCTCTTCAAAGATGAGAGTGTCAAGGTAAGCTTAAAATCATCATCTCTCTAAGATTAATAAAAAGGAGAAAGAAAACTGCGTATTAGCAAGTATGTAGGAGAGTGACTATTGTAGACTGCTAAAGAAAATTTAAGAAACTTTACCCAGTGCTTATAAAGTGCCTCATACACATACAAGAGGAATTCAGGAAAAAGTTTTGTTAAATGAATACTACCTTTATGCATGTCAGTTTGGCAATGGTATTGATATTTTTTATGCCTTCTGACATACAGTTCCATTTCTAGAAGTTCATTTTAAGGAAAGAGTTATAAATGTATGTAAAGATTTATGTACAAGGTGTTTCAACAAAGCACTGATTACAATGGCAAAATAATTGGAATGACACTAAATTCCAAAAAAATTATGGAAATTGTACATTTGATAATGGTACATTCATACAACCAAATATTTATCCCACCATTAAGAATTCTCTTTAATGTCATTTGAATAGTCAGTGGTGGAGTCAGGATTCAGATTCAGACTTACATAAATTTCTCTAAGAATGCAGACAAACCTTAGGGGTGACTTCAGGCTGGAAAAGATAAAAATTACAACAGTGAACAGGGTGCCGGGAGGAAGGGCTGCTGGTAGGAATGCAGTTTCTGTAGGTGGTATGAGTTTGGCTGGCGACCAGGTCCCCAGAAGACCATGGGGAACCAGGTTTCTGGGTTCCTGGAGGCACAGGAGGAAGATGAGTTCTACCAGATGACTTATGGGGGCTTCACAGAGGGATTGGGAAATAATGAGTATCAAGGGCACCAGTCAGACACAGAGGATTAGGTGGACTCTGACTTTGACATCCATGAAGGGGATGAACCATCCAGTGACAGAGAAGCAGAAGAACCAATAAGTAAGTGCTGAGTAGTCATCAAAGCATTAAGGAGCCTCTCAAGATCTTGAGACCTCAAAAAGTCAGCACTCCAGCTGGTAGCTCTCAGAAGGCCTGATAAGAGAAAGCACTGCTGCCACTAGGAATTACAGGAAAATGGCTCTGGCAGAATTCCATGTGTTGAGCTGAGCATACATGACAGACATTCCTTTGGGTACAGGAGAGGCAGCGCCAGTCATAGAAGTGAAAGCAGTCCCCACTGCGAGTGGCTACTGATCCAGGAGGCACTGCTCAGAGAGGCCAAGATCACAGAGCTCAACTTTCATTTACTAGAAACATATGAGTGGATCGAGGCTAACAAAAGGAAGCAAGTGCAGAAGAAGCAGAAGTGCCCTGGGCCCATAATCACCTATCATTCAGTGGCAGTGCTGCCTACAGGGGAGCCACACCCTAAAGAAGAGACTATGGATGTGCAAGGACTTGATCCTGCTCCCACAGCTTCTGCACTGACTCCCCGTGCCAGCACTGGACCCATCAACCCTCCTTCTCACTGCTCCTGTTCTTTCATAATTTTCAGTGATAATGTGACATTTGAGTAATGGTTTCCCCAAGGGCAGCCCCCAAGGTCTCTGGGAGGTCTTCCCTGTGACCCACTGCCCAGCCCTGTACTTAGACCCTGTCACAGACCTCCCCTATGTCACTGCTCAAGGCTTCAAGATCATCCATGATGCCTACAAATAGAACCTCACTGCCTATGGATTGCCGCCCACTACCTCAGCACTTCCCGAGCCACTCCCTGGCTCTGGGCCCCAAGTCTTATACCAGAAAACTGTCATCAAATAAGGAGTTTTTTACTCTTTAGAAACCTCTTTCATGCCTGACTTGGGGCTCTTAATGTTCCCCCACCTCTCCCTGCTTCTCTCCTTTGTCATCTCTGAGCTTTGCCCAGATCTTTTCCGTATTTCTTTCCCTCAATTCCTCTAGGTTTTATTTGTGTTTTTTAATCTAATAAAAGAGAAAGATTCCCCTTAAAAAAAAAAGTACAATGGTGAACAGAATCAACAGCCATAATTAGGTATCAACAAGCTGGTATGATAGACTAGATCAACAAAATTTAAGTTAAAGAGGCATAATTGTACCTGTAATGGAGTCCAAAAAAAAAGTCCATATACTTAAGTACCAACTGGAAAAGTACATAGCTTACCAGTGGCCCATATAATGAGGTTTAATTAATTTTAGAGAACTCCAAATTAACTATGTCATGGTCAAAAGCTGATTATAAGCAAGGCTGATTATAAGGACACTCAAAACAAACATAAACATAAAAATGAATGTAATCTCAGGCAGTACTAACAGAAATACATTATCTAGAATAAGAGAAGTCAGAATCTGACTCTATCCAGGGATAGAATTTTTCTGCACGGTAGCAATGCCAAAAGAAACAAGGCCAAAGGATAGAACTTATTATGAAACAGGTTTGTGTTTGACATAGGGAAGTACCTTAACTTGAATGAGAGCTGCCTGAAAATGGATGGATTGCCTTAGGTTCCTTTATCCAGAGTTTTATTGTTATAGAAGATAAATAGCCACTTTAGTGTGCCTATCGTAGAGGGGACTACAGTACCATACAGAAGGCTGAATTAGAAAATATTTAAGGTCACTTTCAAAGCTGAGATCTTAATGAATTTCTTAAACTAGGGTTTTCAAATATCAGGTGTGCTTGTATAAATTTGTTAAGAAAAAAAATCAGACTGCTTTTAAATACTAAGATCCTGTACTACTACTAATTGATTATTCACTAAGAAAAATCACTATTTATTTTATTGGAGTTAGAATTTTAGATGTTTGATTTACATATAAAAAATACAGTGCTTATTTTGACATACCCTACAATTATTTCTTTCAACTTATAATATGGGCTTAACAAATACTTCAAATACATTTTTGATGAATAGAGATAACTCAAAAATAAAAACACTCATGGCTTTTGCATCATATTTATGTTATACAAAATCCACAAACTTTTGTAGGCAAATTACCTGCTCTGGTTTTACTAGCTGCTTTTTGTATTCTTCTTCTTTAGCTGCAAGCACAGTTATAGATGCACATATCAGACCTGCAGGTACGGGCATCAGCTTTCCCATCTGAGAAAGATACATCAAAAATATATTTTTAATTGAGAAGATTGTCATCCTCCATTTCCTGATACATTTTGGGGGTATCCAAGCAACATGATGGGTTTTATTTAAAGTATTAAAAACTCAAGCACTCCAAACTGCTGCATGTATTTTTAGAGTATAATTCCTAAAATTCTCTCACCATCCTAGATAGCAGAGTATTATTTTTTATTAGTTAACTGTCTACTTTATATGGAATATACCAATAAAATAATTACTAAGAAGTGAATACAAAATTTGAGGGATGCAGTAGGATAGATCATAGTATTCACTTAGTACACAAATACATGTCAGACCATGGTCTCAAGTGCTAAGGACATACATAAACAAAACAAAGATTCTTGCTCTTATGGAGATGACATTCTAGTGGAGCACAGACAGGCAATAAATACAATAAATAAGTTATATATTACAAATTGATAAATGCTATGGAGAAAGTAAAAAATAAGGGTGATCCGGAGTACTGGATGATTCAAGTTGTATCTTGAAATACCATTTATACTGATATTATTCATAAAGACAATTTCCTTCCATTACAAATCCTTTGTTCCTAACTTTCCAAAACATTCCTTCTTACGTATCTCATGCTTAATCTGAAGCCAAAGTGAACTCTGTTTTGGATGTAACCTGATTTGAATTAAGAATGCAGGAAAGGGGCACCAGAGTGGCAGAGTCAGCTAAGCTACAAGTCTTGGTTTTGGCTTAGGTTGTGATGTCAGGGTTGAGACCAAGCCCTGCATCGGGCTTTGCACTGAGCATGGAGTCTGCTTGTGATTCTCTCTCCCTCTGCCTCTCCTGCTCATGCTCTCTCTCTCTCCCGATCTCTAAATTAATAAATATTTAAACAAAAAATAATGCAGGAAAATCACTGGCTCTAAGAACAAAGTGTTCCAAAAAAAAAAAAAAGAACAAAGTGTTCCAGTGTCATTCAGGTATCAAAATATTCCCCAGAGATTATCCATTCAAGGCCAAATGAAAAGCTTCCTAGGGAACAAATATTTTAAGAGTTTGATTCTTTACATAGGAAAGGAAGCTTGCTGAAATCAACAAAGGACATCCAGAGGAAAGAGGTCTCTTTGGCTTACACACAAGGGAAATCATACAAGAACTGGAAGAAATACTAGTCAAAGGACTCTAAATATTCTCTGATGACAGTGATAGTGCCTATACTTCATTTATGACACATTTTCAATATTTTCTGAGCAGAATAAGAGAAGCTAGAGACACTAGTTAGGCTATTTCCTGTTTAAGCCAGTCATAACTGATTTAGACTGAGACTTCAGACAGGGTAAATGAAGACTCAATTCTATTTTTTTTTTAAGATTTTATTTATTTATTTATTTGACAGACAGAGATCACAAGCAGGCAGGGAGATAGGCAGAGACACTGGGGAAGCAGGCTCCCCGCTGAGCAGAGAGCCCGATGCGGGGCTCGATCCCAGGACCCCAGGTTTTGTTCACTGTTATTTTCCCTTCAAGCCTCCCTCTGTTAGATGTATCAGCATCACAGAATAATTTATCTAGGCCTGCCTTCCCAAAAGACATCACATTTGATTTCCTTATATTTGGTATTCACTAATGAAATAAGATTTCTATACCATACCTTTGTCATTTCTCAATAAAAAAATATTAAAACTGATGCCATCAAGAACGCTCTCCCATGCACCTGAGATACTTTGTTAATATATCACTGAAGTGATTAAAGAATGTAAATTCTCACATTTAAAAGCCATTTTAAAAACAGCTGATTAGATCTTTCTTATTCCTTAGATACAAAAAAACACTGTTGAAGTATGCTAATAGCTAAAATTTTATTACCCTAATCTTCTCAGCGTACACTAATCTTACTTCACATAATACTGTAATAATATATATATACTATAAAATAAATTCATAGGTATTGCTTGATATTTATGATCCAGTGCTCCAGAGTCTAGATTAACTGAACTAGTGACCTAAAAGTTAACATATTTTGAAAAATGGCTACATAAATTCGCTACATTTTCTACTCAGTAGAGTAGGGCCCATCCACCTTTAATGAATGAGGTAGTGTGGAATAATGGCAAAAATATTAGCTTAGGAGTTACACAGACCTGGTTTTGAATTCCAGTTGTGTAACTGTCTAAATCTGGGCAAGTAACTTAAGCTCTTAGAGTTACGCTACACAATATGGTAACTATTAGCTACTAGTGGTTATTTAAATTTAAATAAAAAAATAAACCTTAAAATTTATTTCCTTAGTTACATTAGCTCCATTTCAACCCATCATTGAAGAAAATCCTACTGGACAGTGCTACCTTAGAGTCTCAGATTATATATCTGAAAAACATGAAAATGCCTTCCTTTTACATGGTTATCATGAAGACTAAATACATAATTATATAAAAATGGATTGTACTTGGTAAATGGACAAGTAATTTTAGCTCCCCAGTCTTTCCTTGCTGAATAAAGATGTTAAGTGGTTGCACTTACTCCTCATTTTTCTTCTCAGATGTATGGGATGTTAATGAGGCTCTGGCTGAAATCCATCATATCAATAAAATACAACATACCTGATGTCTCAAAACAGAAAAGGCCAAGATTTTGATCAAAAGAAAACAGGTACATTGGCATCCTCAGCCTTTTTCAAACACAGGTTATACTGATGAAGAAGGGATTCCCTACCCAAAGAGGGGCAGCTGATTGCATAACACATGAAAATTGGCAAATTACGGCTCTGGGCTAAATCCGACCTGGCTTCTGAGCTAAAAATGTTTTCTTTCTTTTTTTTTACATTTTTTAAAGATTTTATTTATTTGCCAGAGAGAGTGAGAGCACACGAGCACAAGCAGGGGGAGTGGCAGGCAAAGGGAGAGGCAGGCCCCCTGCTGAGCAAGGAGCCCAGTATGGGACTTGATCCCAAGACCACCTGGGCCAAAGGCAGACACCTAACCAACTGAGCCACACAGGTGTCCCATTCTCTTTCTTCTTCTTCTTTTTTTTTTAATAAAGAATTGTAAAAACAAAAATAAAAAACAAAGAAGAAAATGTGACCTTATGTTTTGTAGAGTCTAACATATTTGCTATCTAAACTTTTACAGAAAAAAAGCCAACTCCTGATTTAGAAAATTAAATAAGATATTAAAAAAAATCAGAGCTTCATGTACTATACAAACTTATAGTCTCATAAGGCCATTAATTAAATAGCATTAAAACTTAACAAAGGCAATCCTACTTTTCATTAGATAAGAAGACCATGCATTAAAATTATTTAAAACTTTAGAATAATGACTTGTCAATTCAAAATTATTAATGACTTGTTTAAAATCAATAAAACAGAGAAACTGGCTTCTTCCAAAAGATAACAGGTCCTAGAACAGAATTCTATCATACAAAGATTTACAAAAACCAACACTAAAGAACAGCATCAGATTAACTCCCACAAAAAAGACTCATCCTTTCCAAGCACTTCTTTAATCAAAATACAGTTGATTCCCATTATTTGCAGTAGCTGCATTCCATAAAATAGCTGTGAAAAGTGATTTAGGGAATACTGAAACACTGCTCCTAGGAAAATAAGGGGTTAATTTCTTGCAATCCTCTGGTTACATTTTTATCAACTGACCAATATATAACCTTGATTCATATGTGTTTCTATTTAAAAACACCTTATTTAATATATAGTTAATTCACTGACATTAAACTTATGGTCAACAGCACTGTAACTCATGCCTAAACCAAGTATATGAACACAAATATTTTCTCTGTAAGGCACATCACATATTTCTTGCACTTAAAAATAATAGATAGCATTTGTATACTACTCATGGGAGCCATTTTAAATAGCAGCACCACCAAAAAAAGGGAAAAACATGTAGGACTAATTAGATCACAGTTGGGATAGTTAGGGGAATCCAAATCAAAAGTAGAATGAGATATCACCTCACACTTGTCAGAATGGGTAAGTGCCTTATCCATCTTCACTTGGGAACATAGAATATGGATTATTTTCTACTTTACTAACAGAACTGAAATGTAAATTTTTCTTTATAAGAATTTTTGTTATCTATTTTGTAATAAAGACTACATATTTATTAGTCTAATATAAAGTCAGTCCTAATGATTAGTTCTGCTTTAAAGATCATCATGTAGCAAAGGATTTTTTGTATTAAACAGGAGTCCTGGGTGTTATATCCAACTGATGAATTACTAAACTCTACATCTGAACCTAATAATGTACTATATGTTGGCTAATTGAATTTAAATTTAAAGAAAGAAAAAAAAATAAATCAAGAGTCCTATGATAAGTATAAAATTTTTAAATTTAAAGATTAAAAAAGAGGGGCGCCTGGGTGGCTCAGTGGGTTAAAGCCTCTGCCTCCGGCTCGGGTCATGGTCCCAGGGTCCTGGGATGGAGCCCCATATCGGGCTCTCTGCTCAGCGGAGAGCCTGCTTCCTCCTCTCTCTCTCTGCCTGTCTCTCTGCCTACTTGTGATCTCTGTCTGTCAAATAAATTAAAAAAAAAAATTAAAAAAGAGGTGCCTGGGTGGCTCAGTTGGTTAAGCATCCAACTCTTGATTTCAGCTCAGGTCATTGGGTCCCGGGATCGTACCCCAAGCCAGGCTCCAAGCTCAGAAGGGAGTCTGCTTCTCTCTCTCTCTCTTGCTGCCCCTCCCCCCTGCTCACATACTCTTGCTTTCTCTACCTCTAAAATAAGTAAATCTTGACAAAAATTTAAAGATAAAAGGTAAGCCCTGAAAACTAAATGGAAAATGAAATAAACAATGCAGAGGCAATGATCACAGAGAGGAACAATTCACAGTGATTACAACCAAGTTAATTGATTGTCTATCCCTAATGGATAATATAACCAAAGGCCAGAAAGAACAGCAAAAAATACATATGCAAAAACAACAAAAATCTTAAAACTGTTTTTAATAATGTATTTAATATATTTCTAATAATCACACTGTTGGAGGCAGTGTTAACACTTTATTTTTTTTTAAACTTTTGTTTTTGGTTTTGGTTTCTTTTTATTTTTTTTTATTTTTTATAAACATATAATATATTTTTATCCCCAGGGGTAGAGGTCTGTGAATTGCCAGGTTTACACACTTCACAGCACTCACCATAGCACATACCCTCCCCAATGCCCATAACCCTACCCCCCCAACCCCCCTCCCCCCAGCAACCCTCAGTTTGTTTTGTGAGATTCAGAGTCCTTTATGGTTTGTCTCCCTTCCAATCCCATCTTGTTTCATTTACTCTTCTCCTACCCCCTTAACCCCCCATAGTGTTAACACTTTATAATGAAACTGTTGTGTATATTGTTTTGTAGAATAAAAGTACATTGGCATTTGAAAGACTGAGATTTTTGTACGCGAAAAAGATAGATGAAATTAAAGCAAAATCTTCTAGTTATCAATTTACATAGAAATTGTCAATTAATTATCCTACATTACTATGATACAGGAGATAAAGACAATGAAACACATTAAAATACACCATGGGAATTCATTAAGAAAATTGAGGAATTCAGGGGCACCTGGGTGGCTCGGTGGGTTGAAGCCTCTGCCTTCAGCTCGGGTCACGGTCCCAGGGTCCTGGGATCGAGCTCCACATCAGGCTCTTTGCTCTGCAGGGAGCCTGCTTCCCCCTCTCTCTCTGCCTGCCTCCCTGCCTGCTTATGATCTCTGTCTGTCAAGTAAATAAATAAAATCTTAAAAAAAAAAAAAATTGAGGAATTCAGAAACTCTAAGGGGAAAAGAACATAACCTGATTTCCTCAATAAATAAACACAAAATGGAGGCAGAGACTTACGAGACTTAAAATCAATAAATTCAAACATATGATACCGTTTGGAATGAGAATTTAAAAATGAACTTTAAAAAGTTATGACACATTCAGAGATTTTTAATATATGTGCTGATGAAGCAAGGACATATTATTTTTAAAATGTACTCTTTAATAACTGTCACCTGTTTCACCCATTGCCCACCCACTTCCCCTCAGGAGGTTTTCCATAGTTAATAGTCTGTCTTTTTTTCCTTTCTTCATTTGTTTTGCTTCTTAAAGTCTACATAGGAGTGACATCAAATGGTACTTGTCTTTTCTGACTTATTTCACTTAGCATTACACATATTAGCTCCATCCATATTTGCAACTGGTTAAGATTTCATTCTTTTCCATAGGTGAACAACATCCCATTGTGTGTGTGTATAAAAACCTACACACACACACACACACACACACACACACACACACATTTTCTTTATCCATTAATCTACTGATGGGCATTTGGCATTTGTGCTGCTTCCACAGTATACATACTGTAAATAATACTGCGATAAACATAGGGGTGCATGTATCCCTCTGAATTAACGTTTTTGTATTTTTTGTGTGAATACCCAGTAATGCAATTACTGGATCACAGGGTACTTCTATTTTTAATTATTTGAAAAACCATCATAGCATTTGACACAGCAGCTGTACCAGTTTGCATTTCCACAAACGGTGCAAGAGTGTTCCCTTTCCTCCACAACCTCACTAACATTTCTAATGTTTTCAATTTCACCCATTCTGACAAGATGGTATCTCACTCTAGTTTTGATTTGTTTTGATTTGAATCTCCCTAATGATCTTTGATGTTGAACATCGTTTCATGCGTCTGTAGGCCATCTGTATATCTTCTCTGGAAAAATGTCTATCCATGTCTTCTGCACATTTTAATTGGATTATTCATTTTTTTAGGTGTTGAATTTTCTAAGTTCTTTAGGTATTGTCGGTACTAACCCTTTATCAGATATGTCACTTGCAAATATCTTCTCCTACTCCACAGGTTGACTTTTAGCTTTGTTGATTTTTTCCTTCACTATCCAGAAGCTTTTTAGTTTGATGATGTCCCTATAGTTTATTTCTGCTTGTTTCCCTTGCCTCAAGAGACATATCTAGTAAGAAGTCACTACAGCCAATATCAAAGAAGTTAATACCTGTGTTCACTTCTAGGATTTTTATAGTTTTAGGTCTCACAGTAGGTCTTTAATCCATTTACAATTTATTTATGTTTATGGTGTAAGAAAGTGGTCCAATTTCATTATTTTGCATGTTGCTATCCAGTTTTCTGAACACTTGTTGAAGAGACTTGTCTTTTTCCCATTGGATATTCCTTTTTGCTTTGTCAAAGATTAATTGACCATATAATTGTGGATTCATTTCTGGGTTTCCTATTCTAGTCTATTCTAATTTTATGCCAGTACCATACTGTTTTGATCACTACAGCTTTGTAAAATAACTTGACCAATTGTGATGCCTCCAGCTATACTTTTCTTTTACAAGATTGCTTTGACTATTCAGGGTCTTTTGTGGTTCCATACAAATTGTAGGATTATTTGTTCCTGTGAAAAATAATGTTGCTGTTTTGACAGGCATTGCATTAAATGGATAGATTGCTTTGGGTACTATACACATTTTATCAATATCTGTTCTTTTAGTTCCTGAGCATGAAATGTCTTTCCATTCCTTTGTGTCATCTTCAATTTCTTTAATCAGTGTTTCATAGTTTTCAGAGTATAGGACTTTCACCTCTTTGGTTAGATTTACTGCAAGGTATCTTACTGTTTACTATGTAATTGTAAATAGGACTGATTTCTTCATCTCTCTTTTTGCTACTTCATTTCTGGTATATAGAAATGGAATAATGTTTGTATACTGATTTTGTATCCAAAAACTTTACTGAATTATTTTATCAGTTCTAGCAGTTTTATGGTGTGGTATTTTAATTTAGCTACATATAGTACTCCATCATCTGCAAATAGTGAATGTCTGACTTCTTACTTGCTGATTTGGATGCCTTTTATTTCTTTTTGTTGTGTGATTGCTGTGGCTAGCACTTCCAGTAAAATATTAAATAACAGTGGTGAAAGAGGACATCGCTGTTGTGCTTCTGACCTTAGGGGAAATGCTCTCAGTATTTTCCCCATTAAGGATGAAATTAGCTGTGGGTTTTTAGCATATGGACTTTATTATGTTAAGGTATGCTGCCCCCAAAGCTACTTCATGTAAGATTTTTAGCATGAATGGATGTTGCAGTTTGTCAAATGATTTTTCCACATCTACTGAGAAGATCAAATGCTTATCATTTATTAATACAGTGTATCACACTGATTGACTTGTGACTACTGAACCACTCTTGCAACCTAGGAATAAATCCCACTTCATTGTGGTGAATAATTTTTTTAACGTATGCTTAGATTCAACAGCGAGTACTTTGTTGAGGATTTTTGCATCCATGCTCCTCAGAGATATTGGCCTGTAGTTGTCTGTTTCATGGTGTATTTATCTCATTTTTGTGTCAGGGTTATGCTGGCTTTTCTATCTTTTGTAATCATTTAAGAAGAGTAAGTAGTAACTCTTCTTCAAATGTTTGGTAGAATACTCCCATGAAGCTATCTGGTCCTGGACTCTGTTGCAAGATTCTGGATTACTGATTCAGTTTCTTTGCTGGTGATTTGTCTGTTCAAATTTTCTTTTTTTCCTGCTTCAGTTTTAGCAGTTGGTATGTTTCTAGGAATTTATCCATCTCTTTTAGGTTGTCCAGTTAGTTAACATATAGTTTTTCATACTATTCTAATAATTTGTATTTCTCTGCTGTTGGTTGGTATTTCTCCACTTTCACTTATAGTTTTATTTGGGTTCTTTCCCTTTTCTTTTTGGTATGTCTGGCTAGAGATTTGTTAATCTTATTGATATTTTCAAAGAACAAGCTCCTGGTTTCATTGATCTCTTCTACTGTTTTCTTAGTTTCTGTATCATTTATTTCTGCTCTATTCTTTTATTATTTCCTTCCTTTTACAGGTCTTAGGCTTCCTTTGTTGCTTCTCTTCTAGTTGCTTTAGGTACAAAATTAGGTTGAAATTGCTCCTGTTTCTTGAGGTAGGCCTGTATAGCTACATACTTCCCTCTTAGGACTGCTTTTGCTGCATCCCAAACACTTTGGTAGTTGTGTTTTAATTTTCATTTGTTTCCATGTATTTTTTAAACTTTTTATTTCCTGGTTGACCCATTCATTGTTTGCTACCATGTTATTTAACCTTCATGTACTTGTGTACTTTCCAAATTATTTCTTGTGGTAGACTTCCAAGTTTCATATTGTGGTCAGCAAAAGCATATAGTATGACTGCAATCTTCTTGTATCCTGTTGATGCCATTTTTTAAAAAGATTTTATTTATTTATTTGACAGACAGAGGTCACAAGTAGGCAGAGAGGCAGGCTGGGGGGGGCGGGAAGCAGGCTCCCTGCCGAGCAGACAGCCTAATGCGGGGCTCGATCCCAGGACTCCGGGATTGTGACCTGAGCTGAAGGCAGAGGATTTAACCCACTGAGCCACCCATGCACCCCAACAGAGGCCATTTTTTGTGACATAATATGTGATCTATTTTAGAGAATGTTCCACCTACACTTGAAAAAAATGTGTATTCTGCTCTTTTAGAATGGAAAGTTCTGAATACATCTATTACATCCATCTGGTCCAGTGTGTCATTCAAAGCCATTATTTTCTTGTTGATATTCTGTTTGGATGATCTGCCCATCGACGTTATGTGGAGTGTTAAAGTCCCATACTATTTGTTATTGTAGTACTACTGATTAGTTCCTTAATGATTGCTATTAATCATTTTATGTATTTGAGTGTTCCTATCTTGGGTGCATAAATATTTATAACTTTTCTATCTTCTTGATGGATTGTCCCCTTTATTATACAGTACCATTACTGTGCCTTATGGCAGTCTCTGCTTTAAAATCTAGTTTGTCCAATACAAGTATTGCTACTCCAGCTTTCTTATGACACCCATTTGCATGACAAACATTTGTCCATCCTCTCACGTCCAATCTGCAAGTGTCTTTAAGTCTATAATGAGTTTCTTGTAGGTAACATAAATATGTTATGTATTTATTGTTTGTTTGTTTAGTTGTTTATCTATTAGAGAGAGAGAGAGAGAGAGAGAGAGCACACAAGCAAGGGGAGCAGCAGAGGGAGAGGGAAAAGCAGGCTCCCTGCTGAGTGGGAAGCTCAATGCAGAGGCTCAGTCCTGGGACCCTGGGATCATGACCTGATCTGAAGGCAGACAATTAACTGACTAAGCCACCCAGGTGCCCCGGTCTGGTTTCTTTTATACGTTTTGATACTGTAAATCTTTTGACTAGAGCACTGAGTCCATGTACAAAGTAATTATTAATAGATAAGTATTTATTGCAATTTTATTCCTTGTTTTGTGGTTGTTTCTGGAAATTTTCTGTTCCTTTATTGTATTTCTCTCAGGTTTCGCTTATTTTCTTTAGTGATACATTTGGATTTCTTTTTCTTTATCCTTAGCATATTTAGTAATGGTTTTTGATAGATAGTTACCACTAACTTTCTATGTAACCTCTTCTGCAAATAGCAATTTATTTTAAGTCTATGCTCATTCAAGTATCAATCCATTCTTTCTTCCTCTCCTCCTCATGTTTTAGGTATATGTCATTATATTTTATACCTTTTTTGTGTGTGAATTCCTTGGCTGTCTTTTTACAGAAATATTCGTTTTACTGCTTTTGTGCTTCCTGACTTAATACTGTCATTTTTGGTCTCTCTTTTCCAAAGAGTCCCCTTTAATATTTCTTGCAGAGCTGGCATAGTGGCCACAAACTCCCTTTAGTTTTTCTTTGGGAAACTCTTTCTCTCTCCTTTTATTTCGATTAACAGTGTTGCTAAATTGAGTCTTGGCTGTGTCTTGCTATGGATCTCCTTTGGTTCATTTTGTTGGAGGAATCTCTGAGCTTCCTGGATCTGAATACCTGTTTCCTTCCCCAAATTAGGGAAGTTTTTTGCTCTTATTTCTTCAAATTAAATTTCTGCCTCCTTTTTTCACTCTTCTTCTGAGATCCCTATAATGCAGATGAAGTGTCTGATGAAGTCACTGAGTTCCCTAAGACTGCTCTCATTTGGAATAATTTTCTTCTCCTTTGCTGAGCTTGGTTACTACTTTCCATTACTGTGTCTGCCAGGTAGTTAATTTGTTCCTCAGCTTCCTCTAGTCTGCTATTTTTTTCCAGCAAGTGCATTTTAAATTTCATTTATTGTGTTCTTCAGCTCTGATTGATTCTTCTATATCTCTTTGTGAAGTGTCTCACTGATATCCTCCACACTCTTCTCAAGTCCACTGAGTATCTTTACGATCATTACTTTACATTCTCTATCAGCCATACTACTTATATCTGTTTTGCTTAGGTCTCTTGCTATGATTTGGTCTTGTTCTTCCATTTGGAACATATTTCTCTGCCTTCTCATTTTGTTTCTGTGTCTGCTTCTGTATGTTAGTAGAGTTAGCTATGTCTCTTGCTTTTGAAGGTAATGGCCTTAAGAAAAAGAGATCCTGTAGTGCCCTGCAGTGCAGTGTCCAGAGCCTAGCATTTCAGGGACTATGTCCTATATGTGTTGCGTGTGCTCTGCTATTGAGTCTTGGCTTCTTTTTCCTTCAATCCAGTTGTCTGCAGAGGTTCTCTTTGCTTATTGTGAGCAGTGTTTGGTACCTAGCAGGTTGGGGCACATTTTAATATGATGTGCAGTGGTCTCCTTGTGAAATGAGATCTGTACCCAGCACCTCTGGAACTGAGGTCCTACAAAACACACAGGTTGGGAGATGTGGTATTGGCAAGGTTTGCTCCTATCTTCTAGGTGAAGGGCTTGCAGCACCAGGACTAAGTATAGCATGACTGGGAGGTGAGAATCCACAGAAGCACAGTGGATGAGGGGATGGGCAGGGCTTGGTATAAGATGTTAAGTAAAGAGTGTCTGTGGTGCTCTGGTTCCCGCAAGTGGCCACTATTCATACCTGGGGGTTGGGGAGGGAATTAGTGCCTGCCATCTCCTTTGTTCCTGGATAGGTCTCCCTATGATCCCTGTCTCTCAGGGCCATTCTCTGAGATGAGTAAACAACTACCTCCCAAATTCCCTTGGTGTTTTTCAAACTGCTGCTTCCAGGCTATATCTCTAGAGTTTGTCCTGCCAGTTGTCACATCATTTTCTAGATTACTTAAGCTGATGTGAGTGTTATCTAGGTGTATCTGTGGGATGAGGTGAGCTTAGAGTCCTACTACTACATCATCTTTCCAACCAACCTCATATGCAGAGATATTTTAACACTGACCATGTACCTGGTATTAGGGAATTTTTATGTATGATAATTTTTTAAAGAGTTCCAGTTTTTAAGAGATATATGCTAATATTTTTACAGATGAAATATGTCTCGGATCTGCTTCAAAATATTCCAGGGGTGGGTAAAGATGAAAGAAGATTTGCCAGGATTTGATTATTGTTGAAGCTCAGGGACAGGCATATATTATATACGTTACATTACATTTATGTTATATTATGCTATATTACATCATTGTATTTCACACTGTTTTCTGTACTTTTGTAAATGTTTGAAATTCTCCAAAATAAAAAACTTTCTAAAACTTCCATGAAACTTATGATATATCCCATTATCTGTCAATAGCATTTTTCAGTTGAAATGAGGGCAGTTTACTAGTATTGATAAAAGGCAAGAATAGAAGAAAGCATTTTAGAATTCCAACTTTAATATTATATCTCTTCCTTACTCTGTACTCTCTACCCTTTCATTCAACAAACATTTTCTTAAAAAGGTTTATTTATTTGAGAGAGAGAAAGCATGAGTGGAGGGAGGGGCAGAGGGAGAAGCAGACTCCCTGCTGAGCACGGAGCATGATCCCAGGACCCTCAGATCATGATCTAAAGAAGTCGGACACTTAACTGAGACAACCAAGCACCCCTCAACAAACATTTTCTAGTGCCTAATGTACAATTTAGGTGCTGGGTTGCTAAAATGATTAATATATAATCCATATCCTCAAAGAATCACAGTCTAGTAGAGAAGATAAATATATAATACAATAATAAAAAGAGCCCAGAGTGATGAATTTTATAATACAGGTAGGTACAGAGTGCTAACGGATCCACCTCCCTAACTAGACCAGGCCTTTGCTGCCTGATTGGTAAAATAATGGAGAGAGGAGAGACTTCAGAGTGAGAATGAGTGTCAATTTTAAAATGCTATAATACTACTTATCTCATAGGAACAAACAGAGAAAAGGGGCTCATGTATTTTAATTATAACCATCATCATCATTTCCATCATCACCAATCTCCTAGCCAAAGGCCACCACTCCATTCTCATCTAATTCCAACCAACTGTAATTACCACTGTCAAACTAAAAGCATTCTTTTGTCAGATTACTACTCTGCTCAAAAAAATTGGTGTTCTCTTACCTAAAACACTATTTAAAACCATTTTGTATTTTATATTCTCCATAATCTATCTCCAATCCATACAGACAGTCTTATTTCCCACTATTCCCCAACAATTATCCTTAATTTCTTTTTTTAATTTAAATTCAATTTTTAAATTTAATTTTTTTTAAATTTAAATTCAATTAGCCAACTTATACTACTTATACATCATTATTTTCAGATGTAGTGCTAAATGATTTATCAGTTGTGTATAACACCCAGTGCTCATCACATCATGTGCCCTCCTTAATGCTCATCACCCAGTTACCCCAACCACCCACCCACCTCCACTCTAGCAACCCTCAGTTTGTTTCCTATAGTTAAAAGTTTCTTACGGTTTTTCTCCCTCTCTGATGACTTCCCATTCAGTTTCCCTCCTTTCCCCAATGGTCTTCTGCCCTGTTTCTTGTATTTCACATGAGTGAAACCATATGATAATTGTCATTCTCTGACTGACTTACTTCACTCAGCATAACACCTTCCAGTTCCACCCATGTCAATGTAAATGGTAAGTATTCATCTGTTCTGATGGCTGAGTAATATTCCATTGTACATATATGCCACATCTTCCTTATCCATTCCTCTATCCATGGACATCTCAGCTCTTTTGACACACTGGCTATTGTGAACACTGCTGCGATGAACACTGGGGTACAGGTGCCCCTTTCTTTCACTATATTTGTATTTTTGAGGTAAATACCTAGTAGTGCAATTGCTGGATCATACAGTAGCTCTATTTTTAACTTCTTGAGAAACCTCCATACTATTTTCCAGAGTGGCTACACCAGCTTGCAATTCCTACCAACAGTGTAAAAGGGTTCCCCTTTCTCTGCATCCTCGCCAACACATGTTGTTTACTTTCTTGTTAATTTTAGCCATTCTGACTGGTGTGAGGTGGTATCTCATTGTGGTTTTGATCTGTATTTCCCTGATGCCAAGGCATGTGGGGCATTTTTTATGTGTCTGTTGGCCATTTGGATGTCTTCTTTCTAGAAATGTTTGTTCATGGCTTCTGCCTATTTCTTGATTGTATTATTTGTTCTTTGGATGTGGAGTTTGAGAAGTTCTTTATAGATTTTGGATAATAGCCCTTTATCTGATATGTCATTTGCAAATATCTTCTCCCATCTTCCTAATTTTGACAATGCACAATTCTGAAGTTCAGTGATAATTTCCCAGTGTATAATTTACTACAGATAAGATATTGCTACCTTGTTTCTCTTAAACCTACAAGGGAAGTTCTGAACACATATTACATTATATCAAAATAATACTCTAGATTATATGACCAGAATCCCTCTTTTTACCCACATTGAACATCTTGAATGTGGAGACAACCAGAGGGAATTTCAAAAAATGAGAGGTAAAAGTCATTTACAATCACACACAATGAAAATCTACTTCCTAGTTAAATAAATTAATTTGAAAACTTCACCCTAAAGATATCTTTTTGTTGTTGTTGTTTTTTGATGGAGAGAATGTAGGTGTGTGTGAAGCAGAGGAAGTAGAAAGGAGAAATGGGTAATTGCTACTAAACACAAAAAATGGAATAAATGTAGTAATTACAATTTGATTAGCAACTTAAGAATTTCAAAGTGTCCAAAAAAATTGGAAAGTGTTCATATCTAGTAATATCACTTACTTGAGCATCAGGATACCTGTGTTTAATCCCAGTTCTGTTCTTAAACAACTACATAATCTCTGGGCCAAAGTCTCCCTATTTATAAAATGAAGGACCTCAAGCAGACAATTTCTTAGGACCCTTAGAATTATATTGTCCAATATGGTAGCCACTACCAACATATGCTATTTAAATTTATATTTCAATTAAATTAATTTAAAATAAATTAAATTATATTTCAATTAAATAAAATTGAGAATGCAGTTCTTTCATCCCCTAACCACATTTAAAGGCCTCAAAAGATAAATGTGACTCTAGTGGCCACCACACTGGACAGCACCAAAACAGAACATTTCCATCACTGAAGAAGTTTTATTGGGTTGCACTGCTTTAGAGCTCCAACATTACGTTTTCCTTATGATTCTATCAGAAAGAAGAGATTAAGATTTCAATGAAATATATGCACCTCCATATTTACTGCAGCATTATTCACAATTGCCAAGATATGGAAACAACTCAAATGCTTATCAATAAACACATGAAAAAGAATGTGGTACATATATAAAATGGAGTATTATTCAGCCCTGAGACAGAATGATCTCCTACTATTTGTTTTTTTCTGGTATTTTTTAAAATTTTTTATTTCTTTTCAGCGTAACAGTATTCATTGTTTTTGCACCACATCCAGTGCTCCATGCAATCCGTGCCCTCTCTAATACCCACCACCTGGTTCCCGTAACCTCCCCCCCCCCACCCCTTCAACACCCTCAGATTGTTTTTCAGGGTCCATAGTCTCTCATGGTTCACCTCCCCTTCCAATTTCCCTCAACTCCCTTCTCCTCTCCATCTCCCCTTGTCCTCCATGCTATTTGTTATGCTTCACAAATAAGTTAAACCAGATGATAATTGACTCTCTCTGCTTGACTTATTTCACTCAGCATAATCTCTTCCAGTCCTGTTATTTGTAACAATACAGATGGACCTTGAGCACATGATGCTAAGTGAGATAAATCAGAGAAAGACAAGTACTGTATGAAATAATTTATATGTGTAATCTAAAAAGTCAAACCTGTAAAAAATGGTAAAATGGTAGTAACCAGGGGACGGAGGTAGGTAAGATTGATGGTGTTTAAGTGTACAAACTTGTAACAAGTAAAAAAAAAAACAATAGAGATTGAAAGCACAGTACAATGAATACAGATAATATTGTACTATACTTAGGTAATGTAAGTATCATTACAATGGCAATCATATTACAATATATAAATATATCAAAGTAACACACTGTATATCTTTAACTTACACAATGTTACATGTCAAATTTATTTGATAAAAAATTATTTACATGGTTTCTGCTTTTACACATACCAATCTTTTTTTTTCATTTTTTAAATTTAATTTTATTTTTTTGTGTGTGTTCCAAAATTCATTGTTTATGCACCACACCCAGTGCTCAATGCAATACATGCCCTCCTTAATACACACATATCAATCTTAACTCTACATCCATCTATTTAAGGTTTATGCTGACCTGAAGACAGCAGAAGAAAGAGCTGGATGTTTTTCATGCTACTGCAGAGGAATATAATGGCATTATACTTTCAAGAAAGTAAAAAGAGGGGCGCCTGGGTGGCTCAGTGGGTTAAAGCCTCTGCCTTCAGCTCAGGTCATGATCCCAGGGTCCTGGGATTGAGCCCCGCATGGGGCTCTCTGCTCAGCAGGGAGCCTGCTTCCCCCTCTCTCTCTGCCTGCCTCTCTGCCTACTTGTGATCTCTCTCTCTCTGTCAAATAAATAAAATCTTAAAAAAAAAAGAAAGTAAAAAGAAAATTTAAACATTAGTGATTTTATTCTTACAAAGGAATGGTTCTGAACATGATTTAAATCTATAAATCAGAGAATAGTCTTATAAAATCATAAAAACAAACCTATTTTATATATATATTTATTTATATTTATTTATATACAAATATATATAAATTTATATATATAAATATATAAATTTATATTTATATATATATATATATATATATATATATATATATATATATATATATAATTTTACATTTTTCCCATTCTTTAAACAAAGATTAGTCAAGCACAGTGCTAGGTACTAGGAATATAAACATAAAAAAAAATATGCTCTTACCTCTCCCACACCCCATCTCTGAGGAAACTCACCATCACTTTTCTAACCTTGTATCTATTCATTACTCTTCTTCAGGTACTCTTTGAGTATAAACTCAACTGGTTGCCTGTCTCCATGTCATTACCCCTATTAATACCCTCTGTACTAAAATCCTGGCCATTCTTAAGAACTACTTGTTATGACACTACTTATGTAGTCTTTCCTAACTTAATTATATTTGTTTTGTCACTCTATTTCGAACCCTACAGACTGCATTTCACTTGATGATAAGGACTCTCAGCAGTGTTGTAGCCATTTACCCCAGGCTTGTACCAAGGATACCTTTTAGTATAAATTAGTAACAGCAGAATACCAGGTCAAAATAACCTATCTTTGAACAAATGTAAGATCCAAGGACTAAAATATGACATAATCATATCATCTTTATCCATGCTTTAGATTTTTATTGGGCCTACAAATCATCACATTTCTGATGTGTTAGAACTTAGAACAAGGGGTAAAAATGAGCATATTCAAGATAACCTCTCTGTTTATACATTATTATGTATTATCCCACAGGTTTAAAATTAGAAAAAGCCAGCTTTGGCATGAAACAGGTCTTTCATCTGAAATTTCTTACAACACAAGGTTTATGAAATACTAATGTGGTATAATTTATTAACTATCACCAGAAATCTACTAATAAACCTAAAATCCATTAGATACTATATTTTTGCTTATTTGACATGAAAACTGTCAAATCATGAATTTGCTTATTTTTCTCTCAGCCCTGAACTGACATTTTTGTTAAAAACAAAGAGTATCACCTGGGAAAAATACTGAAGCTTTCTCTTTGTACTATAAACATAAGGCTGCTTTTTTTGATAGTTATCCACTATTGTCCAGCATTTTCTAAAACAATATATATATAATATATATATATATATTATATATATATATAATATATATATATGAATAGCAGTTTTATTAGTTCTAGTCTAACAATACTATGGGGACACATGATCAAGCATGATCCCAAAGTGAAATAAAGGGGATGAAGACACTTTCAAAGAAAGATATTTTTGTACAATGACATCAAACTTGGCCAATATTAAGATATTTTTAAAGAGAGGAGTTAAGATGGTGGAAGAGTAGGAGGATTCAGAGCTTCTCATCCCTCCAACGCAGTTATATAGTTATCAAATTCTTCTGAACACCCAAAAAGTCAATGAGAGGTCTAAGAGAACAAAAACTGCAAAATCAATCTACCAGTTGAAAAGCAACCACCTCTTGGAAGGTAGGAGGTGTGGAAGCTCACTTGGGGGAGACACAGCTATGGATGCAGTGGTGGGGAGAAAGACTGCTTGGAGCATATGCAATGTATTAGAAGCAACTGGGGACAAAATCTGAACTTTTACATTCTCTAATGTGGGGGACATTCCTGGATTAAGGGTGCTCAGGTGGCAGGAAGGGCAGAATACCAGGAGTGACAGGGTGGTCTGAGGTTCTCCTGGGTTGCAGGAAGAATGGGTGGCACCAAGGTGCTGAGCTATTTCCACTTATAGGAGCCAGCAAGCCCGCAGAGAACAGTGAATCTTGGTATAGGGTTTCTGCTATAAACTGCAAACTGCCAGGTGGTCATGTGACTGCTTTTCTGGGACAGGCTGGCAAGTGTGGCAAGACTCTCCCCTGGAGGAACCGTGTGGGTCTGTGGCACCAACATCCATGGAATTTGGAGTTTTGACCTGGTCACACACCTGAGAGGCTTGGACATGCACAGGGTGAATCCAGGGTAGCTGGAAACTAGAGAAACAAATAGGGTGACTGACTCCTTTTCTGTGAGGGCTCATTGAAGGGCTACAGAGGAGCGTGCAGCCATTTTCGTCCAAGGCTACAGAAGAGTGTACAGCCATTTTCGTCCCACCCATCAGTGCTAAAAGGCTTCAGGGAGCAAAAGAGCGTCACCTCCTGGAGGCCAGGGACTTATACCCAAGCCTCAGGCCCCTGCAACCTGGGGAAGCATTTCCACTGAAACAAGTAGCCTGAGAATCAGTGTAGCAGGCCACTCCCCCAGAAGAACAGCACAAACAACTAGTTGGCACCAAGTTTTTTGATCATATAGTGCTGCAAAGCTTCAGCGCTAGAGGGGATAGGATTGAGCTTCCGTTTTACTTGTATTATTTCTTTTACTTTTAAGATCTTTTATTTTCTTATATTTTCCAATTCCCTTTAAATTTCTGTTACTATTTTATTTATATATGTACGCTTTGTATATCTATATAAAGATATATTATTTTTGGTCTACTTTATTTATTTATCCTTATTTTGGAATGTAGATTCTTTTAACAAGCAGACCAAAACACACACAAGATCTTTTTTGTGTTTTTTTTTTTATTTTCTTACTTTGTGTTTTTGTTTTTTCTTTTGTTTTTGTTGTTTGTTTCTGTTTTTTGTTTTGGGTTTTTTTAATTCTTTTTTTTTTCTTCCCTCTTTTCTTTTCTAGACAAAATAATGAGATGGAAGAATTCACCCCAAAACAAAGAACACAAGCTAGAACTCACAGCCAGGAATTTATTCAATACAGACACAAATAAGATGTCTGAACTAGAACTTAAAACAATTATAAGGATACTAGCTAGACTTTAGGACACTAGAGAATCCCTTATTACAGAGATAAAAGAACTAAAATCTATGCAGGCTGAAAATAAAAATGCTATAACTGAGATGCAAACACAAATAGAGGCCGTAAAAACAAAGGAGAAGAATGAATCAGTGATACGCAAGATAAAATTATAAAAAATAATGAAGCCAAAAAGAAGAGTAAAAGAAAGGTGATGAACCATGAAGGTGTACTTAGAGAACTCAGGAACTTAGTAAAACATAGCACTCATATCATAGGAGTTCCAGAAGATTAAGAGAGAGATAAAGGGGCAGGTTTACTCAAACAAATTAAGTTTGAATAGGGAAGTACACAGATATCAAAAACCAAGAAGTACAGAGACTCCCACTAAATTAAACAAAAGCCAGCCATTGCAAAGGCATATCATAGTCAAATACACAAACACAGCAAGGAAATAATTCTGAAAGCAACAAGCGGAAAAAAGTCCTTAACCTACAAGAAAAGACAGATCAAGTTCACAGCAGATGTGTCCACAGAGACTTGGCAGGCCATAGAGCAGTGGAAGAAAATATTCATCATGTTGAATGGGAAAAATATGCAGCTAAGACTTCTTTAACAAACAAGGCTGTCATTCAAAACAGAAGGAGAGATAAAAAAAATTTTCAGATGAGCAGAAACTAAAGGAGTTTGTGACCACTAAACCAGCCCTGAAAGAAATTTTATGGGGGATTCTCTGAGTGGAGGAAAAAAAAAAAACCAAAAGCAAAAAATAAAAAGGACCAGAGAACACCACCAAAAACACCAGCTCTACAGGTAACATAATAGCACTAAGTTATATCTATCAATAATCATTCTAAATGTAAAAGGACTAAATGTGCCAATCAAAAGACACAGGGTATCAGACTGGATAGGAAAACAAAACTCATCAATAGGCAACTTACAAAAGACTCATCTTAGACCCACAGACACCTCCAGAGTGAAAGTAAGGGAATGAAGAACCATTGATCATGCTAATGGACATCAAAAGAAAGCCAGAGTAGCAATATTGGTATCAGACAAACTAGATTTTAAAATAAAGGCTGTAACTAGAGATGAAGAAGGGCATTAATCATAATGAAGAGGTCTATCAAGAAGATCTAACAATTATAATTTTTTATGGCCCTAAATTGGGAGCACCCAAATACATAAATCAATTACAAACAAACATAAATAAACTCATTGATGATATACAATTATAGTAGGGGACTTTAACACCCCATTTACAGCAAAGGACAGATCATCTAAGCAGAAAATCAACAAAGAAACAATGGCTTTGAATGACACACTGGATCAGATAGACTTAAAGGATATATTCAGAACATTTCATCCTAAAGCACCAGAGTATACATTCCTATGCACTCAAAAAGCATGCACAGGAAACATTGTCCAGAACAGATCACATACTGGGTCACAAATCACGTTTCAACCAGCATGAAAAGATCGAGATCATACCATGCAAATTTTAGACCACAACACTATGAAACTGGCAGTCAACCACAAGGAAAAAAAATTAGAAACACCTGAAATACATGGAAGTTATCCCACTAAAAAAGGAATGGGTTAACCAGGAAATTAAAGAAAATTTTTTAAAAATACATGGAAGCAAAAGAAAATGAAAGCATGACATCCCAAAACCTTTGGAATGCAGCAAAAGCAGTCCTAAGAAGGAAGTATATTATAGTACAGGCTTACCTCAAGAAGCAAGAAAAAAGTCTCAAATACATAAACCTAAACTTACACTTACAGGAGACAGAATAGGAACAGCAAATAAAGCCTAAAGCCAGAGGAAGAAGGGAAATAATAAAGATAAGAGAAGAAATAAATGATATAGAAACAAGAACAACAAAAACACAGTAAAACAGATTTAAAAAACTAAGAGCTGCTTCTTTGTAAGAATTAAAATTGATAAACCCCTAGCTAGATGTATCAAGAAGAAAAGAGAAAGGACCAAAATAGATAAAATCATGAATGACAGAGGAAAGATCACAACCAACACCACAAAACACAATTTTAAGAGATTACCATAAAAAATTACACGCCAACAAACTGGGGAACATGGAAGAAATGGACAAACTCCTAAAACCGTACAACTACCAAAACTGAAACAGGAAGAAATAGAAAATTTGGACAGACCCATAACAGCAAACAAACTGAATCAGTAATCAAAAATTTCCTAATAAACATAAGTGCCAGGCTGGATGCCTTCTCAGGGGAATTCTACCAGACATTTAAAGAAGAGTTAATACCTATTGTTCTCAAACTGTTCCAAAAAATAGAAATGGAAGGAAAACTTCCAAACTCATTCTACAAAGCCAGTATTACCTTGATTCCAAAACAAGACAAAGGCTCAACAATAAAGGAGAAATTACAGGGTAATATCTCTGATGAACATGTAAAAATTCAATAAAATACTAACAGACTGAATTCAACAGTTCACTAAAAGAATTATTTATCATGACCAAGTGTGATTTATTCCTAGGATTCAGGGTGGTGCAATATTCCTAAAAAAAAAATCAATGGGATATACTACATTAATTTAAAAAAGGACCTGTCATAAAAAAAGGATCCTGTCAATAGATACAGAAAAAGCATCTGACAAAATACTCCTCCTTTCCTGATAAAAACACTCAACAAACTAGGGATAGATGGAACATACCTCAACATCATAAAGCCATATGCAAAAGAACCATATCTAATATCATCCTCAATGGGAAAATACTGAGAGCCTTACTGTCAGGAACAAGACAAATATGTCCACTCTCACGATTACCATTTAACATTGTACTGGAAGTCTTAGCCTCAGTAATCCCACAACAAAAAGAAATAAAAGGAATCCAAATTGACAAGGAAGAAATCAAACATTCAGTATTTGCACAGGACATGATATTATGTAGAAATGTAGAAGTAATTCATTAAAAAAATTGGTAGAACTCATACATGAATTCAGCAAAATCATAGGATATAAAACCAATGTGCAAAAATCGGTTGCATTTCTATACATCAGTAACAAAGCAGCAGAAAAAGAAATCAAGGAATTGATCCCATTTGTAATGATACCAAAAACAATAAGATAACTAGGAATAAATCTAACTAAAGAAATAAATGATCTATACTCTCAAAACTATAAAACAATTAGGAAAGAAATTGAAGAAGACACAAAGAAATGGAAAAGGATACCATGTTCGTGGATTGGAAGAACAAACATTTTTAAAATGGCTATACTACCCAAAGCAATCTATACATTTAATGCAATCTCCATCAAAACACCACCAGCACTTTTCACAGAGCTAGAACAAACCATCCTCCATATGTGTGGAACCATGAAAGACCCCAAACTGCCAAACCAATCCTGAAAAAGAAAAACAAACTTGGAGGTATCATGACTCTAGATTTCAAGCTATATAAGTGCCCTCCTTAATACCCATCACACATCTAGCCCATTCCCTAAAATAATATATATTACTTAGCTATCAAAAAAGAATGAAATCTTGCCATTTGCAATGACTTGGGTGGAGCTAGAATGTGTTATGCTAAGTAAAATAAGTCAGTCAAAGAAAGACAAATACCACATGCTCTCACTCAATGTGGAATTTAAGGAAGAAACAGATGAACATATGAGAAGAGGGAAAATAAAAAAAGGAGAGAAGGAAGCAAAGCTTAAGAGACTCTTGCTGATACAGAACAAACTGTTGATAGAGAAAGGTTGGTGGGGAATGGGCTGCAGTGTGATGGGTATTAAGGAGGGCACTTGTTATGATGAACACTGGGTTTTGTATGTAAGTGATGAATCACTGAATTCTACTTCATGAATGAATAAATGAATACTGCACTATAAAAAAAGACATTTTTAAAGACTGATTGATTTTAGAGAAAGAAAGAAAGCACACACATGCAGAGGGCGGGGCAGAGGGAAAGGAGAAGGTGAGAAGCAGACTCCCCACTGAGCACAGAGCCCATCGTGGGCCTTATCTCAGGATCCTGAGATCATGACTTGAGCCAAAATCAAGAGTTGGACACTTAACTTACCGAACCACCCAGGCCCTCCAAAATTTTATTTAAATTTAAAAACATGCAATGTGTTACTGATTGAATGTTTGGATCCCCCCAAATTCATACATTGAAGCCTTAAACCCCTAATGTGATGGTATTATAAGGTAGGGCCTTTGATAGGTAATTAGGTCTAGAAGAAGTCACTAGGGTGGAGCCCCTACAAGGGGATTAGTCTCCTTGTAATAAGAGGAAGAGACATAAGAGCTCTCTCTTTCTCATAAGCATGCACAAAAATGTATCACATGAGCATACAACTTGACAGTGGTGGTCTGCAAGCCAGGAAGGCAGCCCTCATTAAAGAATCAAATCTGCTGGCATCCTGATCTTGGATATCCCAATCTCCAGAACTGTGAGAAATAAACATTGCTTAAGCCACTCAGTCTATATTTTGTTATAGTAGCCAGATCTAACTAAGACATACAGTATGACTCCAATGTAAGGAGATTAGATTTCTTTCAGCTTTTAGAAATGTGTCTTTCACAAACCATGCTTATTATACATTACAGTACGATCTTAGCTATCTAGAACTTTTAGGTATCTAGAGGAATTCTAAAATATGGGGAGGAGAAAAAGAAACAAGATTTCATATTTCAGAATCTCCTGTGGCCAAAAAGCTGTTCCTCAATATCCAGCAATCAACAAAAAGGGAGAAGAACTAAAGAGCTGAGTATTATAGTATTATAGGCAAGGATATTCCAATTGGCTAGCTGTGTTTTGGCAAGTTTTGATTTATCATACAAAAACCAAGTGGGAGAAGTAACAAAAAATACATGGGATAATAAAGAATTAAAGTAGAGAGAAAGTCGTAGCAGATGTGTATGCTATAGCTAAGAAAAAACAAACAAACAAACAATGAAGCTATAAATGGATGATGGAATAGCTCACCAATCTGGTAATGGTACCGGTGCTACACCTGAATAAAATGTCCCTCAAAACATAAGGGATCTCTGAAGACAGGGTTTACTTTGTTTAAGGAACACTTACTATGTGGCAGGTGCTTTACACTCACTAAGCTTTTTAATCTTCAGAGAAGTCCAATATAGTAGATATCACTTAGGATTCTTTTGGTTGAAGTTTTGGTATCCCCAACTCAAATAGGCTTTGACAATGATGAAATATTATTCTCCCATATAAGAGGAAGTCTAGAAGTAAGCAGAACTTTCAGATTGAGTGATTTCAGTGACTTAATGAAAAACCGAGGTTCTTCCATCTCTTTGCTCTGTGGCCTACCATTAAAATGCCATTTTCTAAAAAAAATTATTTACGTATTTGACAGAGAAAGAGAGAGGGTGCGCACAAGCAGGTGGAGCAGCAGTCAGAGGGAGAGGGAGAAGCAGGCTCCCTGTGGAGCAGAGACTGTTAAAATGCCATTTTCTAAAAAAAATTATTTACCTATTTGACAGAGAAAGAGAGAGGGTGCGCACAAGCAGGTGGAGCAGCAGTCAGAGGGAGAGGGAGAAGCAGGCTCCCTGCTGAGCAGAGACCCCCCCCCCCAAAGTGGGGTTTGGTCCCAGGACACTGGGATCATGACCCAAACTGAAGGCCAATGCTTAACTGACTGTGCCAGCAAGGTGCTTATTTTAGGGGCACCATTTGGGGCACTTGGGGGGTGCAATCAGTTAAGCATCCAACTCTTGGTTTCAGCTCAGGTTGTAATCTCAGGGTCATGAGATCAAGCCCCACATTGGGCTCCACACTCAGCATGGAGTCTGCTTCAGACTCTCTCTCCCTCTCCCTCTGAGCCTCCCCCTGAACTCTCTCTCATAAATAAATAAATAAATAAATCTTAAGAAAAAGGCCATTTTAGGGGTGTCTGGTCACTCAGTTGTTTAAGCATCTGACTCTTGGTTTAAGCTGAGGTCATGATCTCATTGGTTGTGAGATCAAGCCCCATATAGGACCCCCACGCTCAGTAGGGAGTCTGCTTGAAGATTCTTTCCCTCTGCCCCTGCCCCTGCTCATTCTCTGTAAAATAATCTTCTTTAAATTTTTTTTAAAAATTAAAATTAAAAAAATTAAAAATTAAAAAAATTAAAATACCATTTTATTTTTTAATTTAAGTATAATTAATACACAGCTTTAAATTAGTTTCAGGTACAAAATACAATGACTCAAAAATTCTATCTATTACTCAGTGTTCATCATGATAAGTACTCTTAATCTCCTTCACCTATCTCACCCACTTTCTCACCCAATTTCTCACCCATCTCCCTTCTGGCATCCCAGTTTGTTCTCTATATTTAAGTCTGTTTCTTCCTTTTTTTCTTTGTTCATTTGTTTTGTTTCTTAAATTCCACACATGAGTGAAATCATATGACTGACTTATTTCACTTAGCATTATGCCCTCTAGATCCATCCATGTTGTTGCAAATGGCAAGAGTTCATTTTTTTAATAGCTAAGTAATATTTCATTCTCTGTGTGTGTGTATGTGTGTGTGTGTGTGTGTGTGTATATATATCTGTATACCCCATATCTTCCTTATTCTATGGATGGAAACTTGGGTTGCTTCTACACCTTGACTATTATAAATAATGTTGCAATAAACACAAGGGTGTATATATCTTTTCAAAATAGTATTTGAAAAAAGTGCAACATCCATTCATGATAAAAACTCTCCACAAGGTAGGTTTGGAGGGAACACACCTCAATATAATAAAGGCCTTACATGCAAAATCCACAACTAATATCATATTCAACAGTGACAACTGAGATCTCGTTCCTCTAAGATCAGGAACAAGGCAAGGATGTCTGCTCTCTCCTCTTTTATTCAACATAGTACTGGAAATTCTAGCCACATCAATCAGACAACAAAAAGAAATAAAAGGCTTCCAAATTGGTAAGGAAGAAATAAAATTTCCACTCTTTGCATATTAACATGATACCATATGTAGAAAACCCCAAAGACAACACCAAAGTAAAGACTCCACCAAACTAGAATGGATAGATGAATTCAGTAAAGTCACAGGATACAAAATTAATATACAGAAATCTGTTGCATTTCTATACACTAATAATGAAGTAGCAGAAAGAGAAATTAAGAAAGGAATCCCAATAACAAATGGAACAAAAATAACAAAACACCTAGGAATAAATTAACTAAGGAGGTAAAAGACATCTACTCTAAAAACTATAAAGTTCTGGTGAAAGACACTGAAGATGACACAAACAAATGGGAACATATTCCATGTTCACGGACTGGGAGAATCAATACTGTTAAAAAGTCCATACTACATAAAGCTATCTACAGATTTCATGCAATTCTTGTCAAAATACTAATAGCATTTTTTATAAAACCTAAAACAAATAATCCTAAAATTTGTATGGAGCCACAAGATACCTCAAATAGCCAAAGCAATGTTGAAAAAGAACAAAGCTGGAGGTATCACAATCCCAAATTTTAAGAACTGCTACACAGCTCGCAGTATCATAATTCCAGATTTCTAGATTTACTACACAGCTATAGTAATCAAAAACAGTATGCTAGTGGCACAAAAACAGACATAGATCATTGGAACAGAACAGAGTCCAGAAATTAAACCCACATTTTTTTTTTTTGTTCAGTTAAACTATGACAAAGGAGGCAAAAATATACAATGGGATAAGGACAGTCTCTTCAACAAATAGTGCTGGGAAAATGGGACAGCTACATGGGATCCAATGAAAATGGACCACTTTCTTATACCATACATAAAAGTAAAACGGATTAAAGATCTAAATGTGAGGGGCGCCTGGGTGGCTCAGTGGTTTAAAGCCTCTGCCTTCGGCTCGGGTCAAGATCCCGAGGTCCCAGGATTGAGTCCCGCATCGGGCTCTCTGCTCAGTGGGGAGCCTGCTTCCCTTCCTCTCTCTCTGCCTGCCTCTCTGCCTGCTTGTGATCTCTGTCGCAAATAAATAAATAAAATCTTAAAAAAAAAAAAAAAGATCTAAATGTGAGACCAGAAACCATAAAATTCCTAGAAGAAAACATAAGCAGTAATTTCTTTGACATTGGCCATAGAAACATTTTTCTACATATCTCCTCAGGAAAGGGAATCAAAAGCAAATGTAAACTTATTGGAACTGTAGCAAAATACTTTTGCAAGGCAAAGTAAACTATCAACAAACAAAAAGGCAACGTATTGAATGGGAGAAGATATTTGCAAAGGATAAAAATCCATTTTATTTTTTTATTTAAAATATTATTTTAATTCCAGTATAGTTAACAGTGTTGTACTAGTTTCAGGTGTACAGTATAGCTATTCAACAATTTCATATATTTCTCAGTGTTCATCAAGATAAGTGTACTCTTAATCCCCTTCACCTATTTCACCCATTACCCTACCCACCTACCCTCTGGTAATCCTCTGTTTGCTCTCTATAGATAAGAGCCTGTTTTTTGGTCTGCCCTTTTTTTAAAAATAAAGATGCCAATAAGTGAAACTATATGATAATTGACTCTCTCTGCTTGACTTATTTCACTCAGCATAATCTCTTCCAGTCCCGTCCATGTTGCTACAAAAGTTGGGTATTCATCCTTTCTGATGGAGGCATAATACTTCATAGTGTATATGGACCACATCTTCCTTATCCATTCGTCTGTTGAAGGGCATCTTGGTTCTTTCCACAGTTTGGCGACCGTGGCCATTGTTGCTATAAACATTGGGGTACAGATGGCCCTTCCTTTCACTACATCTGTATCTTTGGGGTAAATACCCAGTAGTGCAATTACAGGGTCATAGGGAAGCTCTATTTTTAATTTCTTGAGGAATCTCCACACTGTTCTCCAAAGTGGCTGCACCAACTTGCATTCGCACCAACTTGCATTCCCACCAACAGTGGAAGAGGGTTCCTCTTTCTCCACATCCTCTCCAACACACGTTGTTTCCTGTCTTGCTAATTTTGGCCATTCTAACTGGTGTAAGGTGGTATCTCAATGTGGTTTTAATTTGAATCTCCCTGATGGCTAGTGATGATGAACATTTTTTCATGTGTCTGATAGCCATTTGTATGTCTTCATTGGAGAAGTGTCTGTTCATATCTTCTGCCCATTTTTTGATATGATTATCTGTTTTGTGTGTGTTGAGTTTGAGCATAACAAATAAAATGGAGGACATGGGGAGATGGAGAGGAGAAGGGAGTTGAGGGAAACTGGAAGGGGAGGTGAACCATGAGAGACTATGGACTCTGAAAAACAACCTGAGGGTTTTGAAGGGGCAGGGGGTGGGAGGTTGGGGGAGCCAGGTGGTAGGTATTAAGGAGGGCACGTATTGCATGGAGCACTGGGTGTGGTGCAAAAACAATGAATACTGTTATGCTGAAAAGAAATTTAAAAAATTAAAAAAAAAAATAAAGATGCCATTTTAAATGCTGTATAGCATCTGGTCTTTCCCTGGAAATTAAATACTGAGGAACACTAAGAGAAAGTAGTGACCTGTAGCACATCTGCAAAAGTTAAGGAATATGAAGATGAATGTGCTTATAAAATAGTATTAGTGCTCTAATACATCAGTAACAGGAAAGGAGTAAATAGTATTTTTGAATGCCTACTATGCATGAGAAAGTACTTTTTAATGGTGCACAAGGCATACTAATATTTTCAATGTAAAAGGAAGCAAATATCCGCAGTGACCTTTGCAGGACAGAAAAACACTTAGGAAAAGATTGGCTTTGTTTATTGAGCATGTTACATCGCCCACAAAGCTAAGAAAATATATAATATGTATATATAATTTATATACATAAATATCAATAAACATATATATATACATATATAATATAAAACAACACCAGAAACCTTTTAATATAACATTAATTCTAAGGTTATTTCTGTGTTCAATACCCATTCAAGTTCACTATGTTTGCATTTGCATACTGCATACTGTTATTCATTAAGAATATCAGGTATAGCATACAACATATTACAACTGGCAAAGTTTAATAAAGACAGTTTAAGATGGATGGGAAGTACCTGGTATATGTGAATTATAATCTTCATCAGAATTAAAGCGCAAGCACTTATAAGGCCTATCTTAAGTTAGCCAGAACAAATAACTGCCCAGCTTAGTGTGGCTTGGGTAGATATGGCTTTTACTATATTATTAAATTGTAGGATATTAATGTTAAAGCATTAATAAAGCACTGAGTGTTTTAATTATGATGTATGAATGAACAAAACTATTTTGGAATTTCTAAACACTCAATAATGATAAGTATTACTGAATAACACCTGAAAGGGTCAAAAGTTTATCTTAGATAAATAAAAATTAAAGAAATATAAAATAAAAAAAATATATATAGGGAATATAAGAGTTACACAAATTTACACTTAAAAAAATCCTCCAGAAATGGCACAACAGACTAGCATAATTCCACTTTAGTCAGTATGGTCATCAGGCTCAGACAAATACAGTTTTCAAAATCAGTAACTGAATTTAAAAGAAAACACCAAACAGCTCACTTTTATACACACATATATAGCACAACATGTATGTGTGCTATATATAGGAAAGAAATTGGGCTATTATCTACCTTGTGGGGATATGAGAAAGGAATACTAGGTGGCTCAGTCAGTTAAGCATCTGCCTTTAGCTCAGGTTATGATCCCAGGGTCCTGGTATGGAGCCCCAAGGAAGGCTCCCTGTTCAGTGGGGAGCCCGCTTTTCCCTCTCCCTCAACCCCTACCCCTCCACCCTTCAGTCACGCTCACACTTTCTCTCAAATAAATAAATAAAATCTTTTTAAAAATAAATAAAAATAAAATGTAGGCTCTTTGTCAGTAGTTATATATCTCTTCGTACCGCCAAGGGCTTTATAGGACCAAGAACCTCAAAACTAAGTAAATTTACAGGTTTAAATAAGGCAATATACATAGATAATCTAGCAAGTTCTTTTATGTTTTATGAACACCTGTGGAGGTAAGTGGTAACTAAAGGTCCAAGCTAATCTGAAATTGTAAGATTGATTCAGTGGTATTAACTTTTTGAGACTCTAGTATGAATTATGAACTATGGTTCCCCCAAATGGAGTTACTCTCAAAATTTTAAGTATGCTTGTAGTACTCTCTAAAGCATTTAAAGACCGAACTAATCCAGCCCCACCACAAATAAAATTTATCATGAGCACCTTTTATCCTGATATACAAATACCTTAGAAGATCTCTCTCTCATTAAAAATTCTCATAGCAATGTTTTAAGAATCATATATGATACATATAAAACATATAATTTATAATAGATGAAATTTTATAAACACTGTTATGCTAAATAAATGGAAGGTAGCATTCTTATGACACATTTTTTGACTAAATTTCAACCTTCTGAAGATTATATTTGAGTAGACAACATAACGAACATGATTCTTTCTTACTGGAAACAGCATTCTACTTTGCACGTGCCATGACAAAATTTCTCGGTCAAATTAATGTGATGATTATCATATCAAATAAATGTTTTAAAATATACTTTATTTCTAAATTGATACATTTTTAGCTAGAATTGTCAATGATACCTTGATTAAGGAATCCTTTACAGAAAAACACTCCTGTATACTATACTGCTTAAATAAATACTCTTAAAAAGCCTCATTTTGTGGAGGTCAAAAGTTTGAGAAATGGAAGGAGTTGGAAATGTATGAAAGGAGTTTCCCTTTCAGTGTGTGGGGCTGGTATCTTTTAGGAGCTGTTCACAAAAAAAAACTCAACACCATGTGGCTATTTATGACTCTAGATCACAAGACCTGGGTGGGGAAGAGAAGGAAGTTATAGTCTTCCATCTTCCGTAAAGGAAAAAGTAGATTACCCATCTCCAATTTCTCCCATTTTCTGCTCTTTCTTCTCTTCATCTCTTTCTTCTAACCTTTTATTTTTTTTCCAGCAATTATATGTTCCAACTGATCTTAAAGTTTTATTTTACCTTCCTATTTTTTTTCTTCTTTTTCCCTTTCCTTTCTTTGTAGACCTCAAGTGCTAATAGCTTGCATCATCAGCAGGGTAGGGAGAACTATGGATGACTGTATCAGTACTACTCTTTCTGGGTGATTTTTGTTATCTATGAACCTAATGTACAAATACTCCTGAGGTAAACAAACACGGGGGCATAACTATATAATTGATAAGGTTTAGCCTCTTCTGAAGTATCAGATAGGAGATGGAAGGCAGACAAACTGGCTTGAAAAATCAAGCACTGCTCCTGAATAAACTAACGATTATTGGATCCAACATAAAATGGCAAAAGAAAGACTGGCTTCAAAATACAAGGCTGTGTCTCAGGCATATCACCATCTTTGTACTAGAATTTTAATATCACAATGCAAAGTGACCTTAAAGGTCTTCTGGTCCAACCATTTCTCTCATTCTGAATTCCTCCAATTTACATATGACCCCCTTCAGTAATGGGAAACTCCACTGACAGATCATTTCATCTTCGTACAGCTCTATGAAAAATTTCATCCACAGATAAAACTGAAATACATGCCCATATATTTTCACTGATCCTGGTTCCACTCCTTTGGGTCATACAGGACTCATCCAGCCATACTTGCCCACGAAAGTATATTTTGATTCCCTTTTAAGTGACTTCTGGAATGTACCCTTGTGTCTCCTGTACTACTTTATACGGGTAATAACGTTTCTGACAATGGCAAATGCTACTGAACTCATCTTCTGCTCTAACAGAAATACTACTGTATTTATTTCTGACTAAAAGTAAAACAAGAAAAGGTTCTAATGTAGCATTTTGTAGCCATAGCCCAAGAGCTATTTCTTGACAGAAACGTAAAAGTCTTACATGAAGGTACAGTTTTAACCAGTTGAGTCACTAACAAAAATTTGTATGTATCATGGTGCTTATTTTCTTCAAAAAATAATGAGTGGGTGAATCATTTCTAAGAGAATAAGCTATCATTAAATCTACAGAGAATAGCAGTCTCCCAGCTATGCAAAAAGCAGATAATTCACTGAAATAGAAAATTTTAAAACACTGCCTATATTTTCTCGCAAAATTCTTGAAAAATATAGTGGTACTAAAGAACAAATAAACTACAAAAATGTACCTATACAATTTGGTCCTTCCACAATTGCACATCAAACAGTGTACTTCAAACAAATGAAATGCTAGTTGAGAGAGAAGATGATGATGGAATAGGAAAACCCTAGGCTCATCCTGTCCCACAAACACAGCTAGATAACTATCAAATCATTCTAAATGCCCCAGAAACCTATTTGGAGACTGGCAGAATGAATTCTACAACTAAAGGGAGAGAAGAAGGCACACTGAAGAAGGTAGAAAGTGTGGACACATGGTTAAGGGGAGAAACGAGCTGTGAGTCCTGCAGAGGAAAGGGAGAACACCTGGGGCACACACTGGGAGATTATTCACTCTTCTTGGAGCACATCCCTGAGAGGTAGCATTCGCAGAGATGCCTCTTCCAGGATAAAGGAGCTGGCTGGAGTCATTTCCTTCCCCTGCCCCTCAGCATAACTAAAAAGCCACTTGCAGAAAGCAGATGAGTCCCAATACTGGCAGCCTAACCTGCTTACACCAAGTCCCACACCTCTGTGCTCTGGTGTGGGAACCCTTCTGGGTTAGCCTTCTTCAGTCCCAGCATGGCAATCTCCTTCCCCAGAAGACCATTCAGACCCTAAGGCCTAGAGTTTAAAAGGCAGCAGATTTGGCTGGAACACAGCCCAAGGGGCAATGCCCTGCTCCTGAAAGTAAGGCAGGTAAACAACCCAAAGGCAAACAGTGTAGAAACCAATCTGAGAAAAAGCCTAGAACACACAGTGCAGAGATTATATGCTCTTCTCAGAGTGCTTCATGGAGAACAGCAAGCACCCAGAGCCCTCTGCAGAAAACAGGAGCTGGCTGGCTTCATTTCCCTGATCTGCCCCTCAGCATAAACACAGAGCCACCTGTAGCAAACACCACAGCCCCTCCACTGGCTGCTTAACCTGGTTACAAGTCCCATAACCCTACACTCTGGAAGTACTGCCCTTCTCAGTCAAGTCTGCCTCAGTCCCAACACGGCGGGCCCCTTCGCCAGAAGACCAGAAGAAACCCCTGCCCAAAACAAGTGTCCAGCCCAGACAGCTCTGCAGGGCTTCAGTTCTAGTGCAAGTAGTATCAGGTCTCATTTAAAGAGCAAACTGGAGCACACCTAGTTAAAACTTGCCACATTCTGGCTAAGGACTGAACACTGCCCACTGGAAGCTAGGAAGCCTCTGCAGTTGATGGCCTAAAGAACAGAACAGGCAAAGGACAACAGCAGAGCACACACAGCACAGACTAAAGACACTCCCTGAAGCAGAAAGCCCTGGACACTATATAACATCTTCTTCATGAAGCCATTACTTCCAGGAGCAGGAAACAAAATGGGCTTTTCTAAAACACAGAAGAAAGCAGAGACTTAGACAAAATGTCAAGATGGAGGAATTCATCCCAAATGAAAGAACAAGGTAAAGTCACCACCAGAGATCTAACCAAACCAATATAAGTAGCATGCCTGATGGAAATTTAAACTAACAATCATAAGGATACTTGCTGAGGCTGAGATGAGAATGGAAGACATTAGGGAGGCCCTTACCACAGACATAAAAGAATTTAAGAAGTCAGAAATGGAAAATGGGAGATGCCTGAATGGCACAGTTGGTTAAGCATCCAGTCTTGATTTCAGCTCAGGTCTTGATTTCAGGGTCAAGATTTCAAGCCCCACATTGGGCTCCACACCCAGCATAAAAGAAAACATTAAAAAAAAACGAAATGAAAAATACAATAACTGAGATTGGACACAGGCTTGATGCAATGAACAGCAGGCTGGAAAAAAAGAGAGGACTGAATAAGTAACCTAGAAGACAAAATAATGAAAAATAATTATACTGAACAAAAGAGAAAATTATGGAACATGAGAACAGATTTAAGGAACTCAAAGACTCCACTGAACTTAATAGCATTCATATTGTAAGAATCCCTGAAGAAGAGAGTGGGAAAGGGGGCAGAAAATTTTTTTAAAGGGATAACAGCTGAAAACTTCCCTAATCTTGGTAAGGAAACAGACATCCAGACCTAGGAGGCACTGAGAACTCCCATCACAATCAACAAAAGCAGACCCAAATCAAGACATATTGTAATTAAATTTGTAAAATATAGTGATGAAGAAAAAAATTATAAAACCAGCAAGACAAACACAAGAGAAGACTCATTAAGCTAGCTGGAGATTTCTCAACACAATGTTGCAAGTCAGAAGGGAGTGGCATGACATTCAAGGTGCTGAATGGGAAAAATCTTCACCCAAGAATACTCTACCAGGCAAGGCTATTATTTAGAACAGAAAGGCAGATAAAGAGTTTTCCAAACAAACAAAAACTAAAGGAGTTCCTCACCACTAAACCACCCCTCCAAGAAATAGTAACAGAGACTCTGAGTAGAAAAATCTCCAGAAACAATGACAAAACAAGTAATAAAATCGTACTGTATACATATCTATCAATAATTCTTCTGAATGTAAATGGACTAAATGCTCCAAGCAAAAGACATGGGGTTTAAGAATGTATTAAAAATAAAAAAAAATAAAAACAAGTCCCAGGGGGCACCTGGGTGACTCAGTCAGTTAAGTGACTGACTTGATTTCAGCTTAGGTTCTGATCTCAGTGTGGTGAGATCAAGCCCCAGCTCAGGCTCTGCGCTCAGCACGGAGTCTGAGATTTTTCTCTCCTTCCTTCTGTCCCTCCCCCAACAGACACACACAAGCATTCACTCTCTCTCTGACTAAAAAAAATAAAATCTTAAAAAAAAAAAAACAAGACCCAAGTATATACTGCCTACAAGAGATTTATTATAAACTGAAAGACACATACACATTGAAAGTGAGGGGAGGGAGAAACATTTATCATACAAATGGAAGTCACAAGACAGCCAGAGTACCAATACTTATATTGGAAAACTATACTTTAAACAAAAGACTGTAACAGGAGATGAAGAAGAGCACTATACCATAGTAAGGGGACAATCCAACAAGAATATCTAACAACTGTAATTGTTTATGCACCCAATAAGGGAGCAGCCAAATATATAAAACAATTAATAACAAATTTAAAGGAACTCATTGATAATACAGTAACGGCAGGGGATTTTAAACTCCACTCACACCAATGGACAGATCATCTAGGTATAAAGTCAACAAGGAAACAGCTGCTCTGAATGACACACAGGACCACATGGACTTAACAGACTATTCAGAACATTCCATTCTAAAACAGCAGAATACACTTTCTTTTCAAGTTCACATGGGACACTCTCCACAAGAGAGCACATACTAGGTCACAAATCATTCCTTAACAAATACAAAAAGACTGAGATCAGACCAAGCATCTTTTGTGACAACAATGCTATGGAACTTGAAGTCAACCACAAGAAAATATTCGGAAAGACCATAAATACATGGAGGTTAAAGAACATTCTACTAAATAATGAATGGGTCAACCAGCAAATCAAGGACATTTTTTAAAAATCATGAAAACAAATGAAAAGGAAAACTCAACAGTCCAAAAACCTTTGGGATGCAGCAAAACCTGTCTTAACAGGGAAGTATATAGCAATTCATGCCTATGTTAAGAAGCAAGAAAAATCTCAAATACACAACATATAACCTTACACCTAAAGGAGCTAGAAAAGGAACAAAGCCTAAAGCCAGCAAAAGGAAGAAAATAATGAAAATTAGAGCAGAAAAAAAATACAGAAACTTAAAAAATAAAAAGAGAATAGATCAGTGAAATCAGGAGCTGGGCTTTTGAAAAAAAAAATCAGTAAAATTAATAAACCCTTAGCCAGGCTGAACAAAAACGAAAGAGCATGGACCCATTTAAATAAAACCACAATCAAGAGAGGAAAAATAACAACCAACACCACAGAAATATAAACAATTATAACAGAATATTATGAAAAATTATACACTAACAAATTGAATAATGTGGAAGAAATGAATATATTCCTAGAAAGATTTAAATTACCAAAACTGAAAAAGGAAGAAACAGAAAACTTGAAAATGCTGATAATCAGCAAAGAAATGGAATCAGTAATCAAAAATCTCCCACCAAATAAAAAATTCAGGGCCGCATGGCTTTAAAGGCAAATTCTACCAAACATGTAAAGAAGAGTTAATACCCATTCTTCTCAAAATATTCCAAAAGACATAAAAAGCAGGAAAACTTCCAAATTCCTTCTACAATACCAGCATTACATCGATACCAAAACCAGATAAAGACACCCCTAAAACAAAGGATAAGAACCATACAATCTGTTCAACAAATGCAGAAAAAGCATTTGGCAAAGTACAACATCCATTCATAATAAAAACTCTCAACAAAGTAGGGTTAGAAAGAATGTACATCAACTTAATAAAGGCCATATATTAAACAAAAACCCACAGCTGATACCCACAATAGGGAAAAACTGAGAGCTTTTCCTACAAGGTCAGGAACAAGACAGGGATGTCCACTCTCATCACTATTTTTTTAAAGATTTTATTTATTTATTTGACAGACAGAGATCACAAGTAAGCAGAGAGGCAGGCGGGGTGGGGGGAAGCAGACTCCCTACTGAGCAGAGACCCCCCCCCCAATGTGGGGCTCGATCCCAGGACCCTAAGATCATGACCTGAGCCAAAGGCAGAGACTTAACCCACTGAGCCACCCAGGTGCCCCTCATTACTATTTTTTAACATAGTACCAGCCATAGCAATCAGACAACAAAAAGAAATAAAAGCAACCAAATCAGCAAGGAAGAAGTCAAACTTCCAGTATTTGCACATGACATGATACTCTATACAGAAAACCTTAAAGACACCACCAAAAAATTACTAGAACTGATACATTAATTCAGTAAAGTCACAGGATACAAAATCAATGTACAGAAAACTGTTGCATTTCTATACACCAATAATGAAGCAGCAGAAACAGAAATCAAAGAATCAATCCCATTTACAATTGCAAAAAAAGTAAGATACCTAGGAATACATTTAAACAAAGAGGTGAAAGACCTGTATTCTCAAAACTATACAACATTCATGAAAGAAATTGAAGAGGAAACGAAGTAATGGAAAGACATGCCATGCTCATGGATTAGAAGAACAAATACTGTTAAAATGTCTATATTACCCAAAGGAATATACACATTTAATGAAATCCCTCATCAAAATATCATCAGTATTTTTCACAGAGCTAGAACAAACAATTCTAAGATTTGTGTGGAACCAGAAAAGACCCTGAATAGCCAAAGCAACCTTGAAAAGGAAAAGCAAAGCTGGAGACCTCACAGTTCCAGACTTCACGTTACATTACAAAGCTATAGTGATCAAAACAGTAGGGTACTGGTACAAAAACAGACACATAGGTCAATGGAACATAACAGAAAACCCATAAATGAACCCACAACTATCTGGTCAATTAATCTCAGTCAAAAGAGGAAGCAGTATCCACTGGGAAAAAGACAGTCTCTTCAATAAATGGTGTTGGGAAAACTGGACAGCAACATGCAAAAGAATGAAGTTGGACCACTTTTTTTACCATACACAAAAATAAATTCAAAATGGATAAAAGACCTAAATGTGAGGCACAAAATCATCAAAATCCTAGAGAAGAACATACATAGTAACCTCTTTGACATCAGCCTCAGCAACTTCTTACTAGAAAATTCTCTTGAGGCAAGGGAAACAAAAGCAAAAACAAACTACTAGGATTTTATCAAGACAAAAAGCTTCTACACAGCAAGGGAAATAATGAACCAAACTAAAAGGCCACCTATGGAATGGGAGGAGATACTTGCAAATAACATATCTGATAGAGGGTTAGCATCCAAAAAATATAATGAACTTATAAAACTCAACACCAAAAACCAAATAATCTAATTAGAAATGGGCATGAATAGACATTTTTCCAAAGATATGCAGAAGGTCAACAGATACATGAAAAGATGCTCAACATCATTCATCATTAGGGAAATACAAATCGAAACTACAATGAGATATCACCTCTCAACATTGAGAATGGCTAAAATCAACAACACAAGAAACAAGTACTGGAGAGGATGCTGATAAAGGGGAACCCTCTTGCAGCACTGATGGGAATCCAAACTGGTGAAGCCACTCAGGAAAATAGTATGGCGCTTTCTCAAAAAATTAAAAATAGAATTATCCTACAATCTAGCAATTTATACTATTAGGGATTTACCCAAAAATACGTGTTGTGAAGAGCACTTGGGTGTTATATGCAACTAATGAGTTGTGAACACTACTTTAGAAGCTTATGATGTACTACATGCTGGCTATCTGAACATAATTAAAAAAAAAATACTAATTCAAAGGGAGACATGCACCCCAATGTTTACAGAAGCATTATCTAGAACAGCCCAATTAATAAAACAGCCCAAATGTCCATCAACTAATGGATGGATAAAGAAGTGGTATGTATATACAGACACATACACACACACGCACACAACAGAATATTACTGGAATATTATTCAGCCATAAAAACGAATGAGATCTTGCCCTTTGAAAAGACATGGGTGGAGCTAGAGAGTATTATGCTAAGTGAAATAAATCAGTCAAGAGAAAGACAAATACCATTATGATTTCACTCATATGTGGATTTTAAGAAACAAAACAAAGAGCATAAAGGGAAAAAAGAGAAAGGCAAACCAAAAAAAAAACTCATAACTATAGAGAACAAACTAATGGTAACCAGAGGGGATGTGGGTAGAGGGATAGGTTAAATAGATGATGGTGATTAAGGATTGCAATTGTTTTGATGAGCACCAGGTTTTGTATGGAAGTAATGAATCACTATATTGTACACCTGAAACTAATATTATACTGTATGTTAAGTGTAATATAAATAAAAATTTGAAAAAACAAAAAAATAAAATACCTGTGAAAAAAACTATATGCCTAAAACAGCAACGAACTACAAAGCCTTTAGTGTCTCAATACTTGAAGGTTTAAGACTCTATTACGCCTTAATTACACTCTTTATCAGTAGGGTTCATAGATCAGCCAAAAATGATACTCTCATTTCTACTGTACCAGAATTTTACCTCCTTCAATCAGGGTTATTCTCTTTTTTTTAAGATTTATTTATTTGAGAGACAGAGAGAGCATGCAAATGAGTGTGGTGGGGGAGGGGCAGAAGGAGAGGGAATCTCCAACAGACTCCCTGCTGAGCACGGAGCCTGACATGGGACTCAATACCACAACCCTGAGATCATGACCTGAGCTGAAATCAAGAGTCGATTCTTAATCAACTGAGCCACCCAGGCGCCCGTAATTAGCGTGATTCTTAAAGAAATCTTTCTTAAGTCATAAAACCTGTTCTATGTTTCACATGAAAGTTTTTGACTAAACAATCACTGCAATAATCCTCCATTCAAATTTTTTGTTTACTGCCTTAGGATTTGAATGATGAAGATTGAAAGAACATTTCATACATAAAGGGTATGGTAACCAAAAAAGCACATTACGTTTTATACTTTTTAAAAGATTATTTATCATTAAAAGTATCATGAATATGCAGCAAGAGCCTGAAAGAAATCAAAGTAAGTCTAAGAAGAAACAGGCTGTATATAAATGTTCATTTCAATAAATAACTGATCATGTTAACACAACAAATTTCTATTGTACTTGCTTGAGACTACTGATACTCACAAGAAACAGGTTATCAATCCACTGGCCTGAACAAGGTGTGACTTAAATTGGAATCTAAAGGTCAGAAGAAATAACGGCATTATACTAAGTGCTGGGAATACATTCTTTTAAACACTAAGAATAATAGGAGCTAGGAATTACTGGGTGTTTGCTATAACTCATGCACAGTGCTGGGCACATAAATATACTATTTATTAGTATTTCCTAGTATAATACCCAACTTTTGTATCAACATGGACGAGACTGGAAGAGATTATGCTGAGTGAAATAAGTCAAGCAGAGAGGATCAATTATCACATGGTTTCGCTTACTTGTGGAGCATAAGGAATAACACGGAGGACATGGGGCGATGGAGAGGAGAAGTAAGGGAAAATTGAAGGGGGAGACGAACCATG
>NW_019154191.1:243767-254963 GCF_002288905.1 Enhydra lutris kenyoni
CATGGTTCGTCTCCCCCTTCAATTTTCCCTTACTTCTCCTCTCCATCTCCCCATGTCCTCCGTGTTATTCCTTATGCTCCACAAGTAAGCGAAACCATGTGATAATTGATCCTCTCTGCTTGACTTATTTCACTCAGCATAATCTCTTCCAGTCTCGTCCATGTTGATACAAAAGTTGGGTATTGTATTAGGAAATATGTTAATTAATTAAATTAATTAATTAAAATCCAGTGGCTTTTGCTCCTACTTCACTTCAGCCATCTACAACAATGTTCATGCTCTTGAATTTGTTATTACTAGGAGGGCCATTTCTCCTCTGAAGCTTTATATTTAAGCAATTATTATCCTTTAAGCTCTTGGAACCATACATTTTCTTTGGTTTGTTAAGATCTCTAGGCCTTGATATCTGTATTAGTGATCTCTGGCTACATTAACAATTTACCCCAAACTTAGCAGTACGAAAACCAACACTCTTTCACAGTTTCTGTGGCTCAGGATTTCAAAAGTGGCTTAGCTGTGTGATTCTGCCTCTAGGTCTTTCATGAGGTTCTTCTCAAGATGTTAGCTGGAACTGCATTTATCAGAAAGTTTGATGGAAGTTGGAGGACACCTGTACTCTGAAAACTATAAAACATTGATGAAAAAATTGAACACAAACAAATGGAAGTATATTCCATGTTCATGGGGTGGAAAAATTATAATTGTTAAAATTTCCATACTACCAAAACCAAACTGCACATTTAATGCAAATGATTTTAGTATCAAAATACTAACATCATTTTTCACAGAAGTAGAAAAATTAACACTAAAATTTGTATGGATTCACAATAACTCCTGAATAGCCAAATAAATCTTGAGAAAGAAGAATAGAGCTGGAAGTATCACAATCCTAGATTTCATTACAAAGCTATAATAATAAAAATAGTATGGTACTGGCACAAAAGCAAACACATAAATCAATAGAACAGAATAGAGAAGCAGAAATAAATCCACATGAGGAAAAGATAGTTTTGTCAGTAAATTGTCCTGGAAAAACTGGACCACTTTCTTACATCATACACAAAAACAAATTCAAGATAGACTAAAGACCTAAATGTGAGACATAAATCATAAAACTCCTAATAGAAAACATTGGGAGTATTCTCTTTTATATTGGCCTTAGCAACATTTTTCTAGATATTTCTCCTGAGGCAAGGGAAACAAAAACAAAAACAAACTATTGGGATTACACCAAATTATGAAGCATTTGCACAGCAAAGAAAAACATCAACAAAATAAAAATATGACCTAATAAATGGAAGAAGAGATCTGCAAATGATATATCCAATTAGGGGATAATATCCAAAATATATAGATAACTGGTACAATTCAATAGTGTAAAAACAAATAATCACATTAAAAAATGTGAAGAGCACTTGAAAGACCTTTTTCTAAGGAAGACATGTAGAGGTTCAACAGACTCATGAAAAGATGCTCAATATTACTAATCATCAGGGAAATGCAAATCAAAACCACATGAGATATCACTTTACAACTGTCAGAATGGCTAAAATAAAAAACACAATAAATAACAAATGCTGGGAAGGTGTGGAGAAAAGCAAACACCCATGCACTGTTAGTGGAAATGCAAACTGGTGCAGCCACTGTAGAAAACAATGTGGCACTTCCTCACAAAAGTGAAAGTAGAAATACCACATGATCCAATAATTCCACTATGGATCTTTACCCAAAGAAAATGAAAACACTAAATAAAAAAGATATATGCACCTTCTTGTTTATCAGAGTATTATTTACAATAGTCAAGATAGGGAGACAGCCTGTGTCCCCTGTGTCCCTTGATAGATGAATGGATAAAAAAGCTGTGGTATAGAGTTCTGGTCCAAGATGGTGACAAAGGAAGACCCTGAATTTGCATGCTTCATGAAACACAGCAAATTACAATTATTTATAGAACAGGTCCTCCTGAAGAAGAACTGAGGGCAGATGAACAACTTCTGCATGACAAAAGATAAAACAGCAAAATAAAACAGCAAGAGAGAAGGAAACATGGTAACAAAGTTCTCCCTCAACCACCCAACTCTGTGAACTGCAGTGAGAAGGGATAGTACTGAGGGCCTTTGTTATAACAGATTCCTTTGTTACTGGGCACAGAAAAGAAGGGTTGGTTTAAAAGAGCAACTAAGGGTGCCTGGGTGGCTCAGTCAGTTGGGTATCTGCCTTTGGCTCAGGACATGATCCTGGAGTCCCAGGATGGAGTCCTGCATCATGCTCTCTGCTCAGCAGGGAGTCTGCTTCTCCCTCTGACCCTCCCCCTTCTCACACCTTCTTTCTCTCTCTCTGTCTCCATCAAATAAATAAATAAAATCTTAAAATAAATTAATTAATTAACAACTAATATGTGAAAGAGACAACATTGGAATTCTGCCAAATGGCAGAGGAGTCATGGAAATGGTCTCCGGGTCATAGGAATTGAAGAACTGCAGGTTTATGTTCCCTCTCCACCTTAAAAACACAGACCAGAGCAAGGTCCTGGATTGCTGTCTGCAAGCCCTGGGTCTGCAACCCACACCAGCCCCAGTCACTCCAGGACACAGAAAACAACCAACCAACCAAACAAACAAACAAAACAAAACAAAACAAAAACAAAAACACCAAAACAAAGCTCAAAAAACAAAAACAAAAACAAAAGCAAAAAGCTACATGTTGTCTTCTTTATTCTCTTCCTTTTCTTCTTCATTTTTTTTCGTTTTTTCCTCTTTTTTTATTTAAAAATTTGCAGCTTAAAAGAGCAACAAGCATATAAAATAGCTAGCACTAGACCTTTACCAAATGGCTGGGAGAGCTGCTGGAGTGCTCTGTAGGTGGAAAAAGATGATGGACAAGATTTACACTTTCCCTAACATTGAAAGCACAGACCAGTGTACAGTCTGGGCATCCTAACCGACCTGTCACATCAGTGAACCTCAGGCCCATAGCCCACGCTGGCCCTAGGTGTCCCACCAAGGTAGCTACAAGGCAGTGCACACTAGAACACCCCTGATTAGTGATCACTACAGCTCCAGCCTTTGTGCCAATGTGACACAGGCACAAATCACTGTGGAAAACTCCAGGCCTACACCATTCTGGCTTTAGATGGCTTGCTAGGGCACCCCCAGTGCAGAGTGCTCAGGAAACTTGGTTAAGTTTCCTGCCCTGCAAGGGTACCCCCTATGTGGAACACCCTTGGAGCCCCTAGCCCAAGGTTGTATTGATTTCGACCTTTCCACCAGGGCATACCCTGTGTGCGGCACCCCAGAACACATCTTCTCACATCAGTCATGGTCTCAGTTACCTGGCCAGGGCACTCACTGAGCTGAGTACCTTGGGACATACAAGCTTGTACCCAATTCATCTTCAGCTTCTCTGACAGGGCACATTTTGTATGAAGAGCCCAGGAGCTGAGTACCTTGGGACATACAAGCTTGTACCAATTCATCTTCAGCTTCTCTGACAGGGCACATTTTGTATGAAGAGCCCAGGGACCACACTGCCCCAGATCCATTTTAACTTTAACAGAATTGCCAGGGCACCATCTTCATGGAACACCAAGGAACTCCTGGTCTGTACAGTGCTTACCCTGCAGTCACCCCTTGTGGGCACCATATGCATAGAGAGTCCTGGGATACTCGGTTTATACCCACTCCAGTGTCAGTTTTCTGGCCAAGGTGCCCTCAGTATGTAGAACCTTGAGTCCTCCTGGGTTGCACCCAGTTCAGTTTCAGCTTGCTTGTCAAGGCACCCTCAGCACAGAGAGCTCAGGGGCCTCCCAGATTGCATAATATCTCAGCTCCAGCTGAACCATCAGGGCATCCCCTACACAGAATGCCCCAGGGGACCCCAGCTTGCACCCATTTCAGATTCAGCTGTCCTGCCAGGGTACCCTCAATACAAAGAACCCCAGGACACACCGGTCTACATCCACCTCAACTAAAATGTTCTGACAGTGTGGAAAGCCCCTCTGTGGAAAGCCCCAGGACCCCAGCTCACAATAGCCACAGCAAAAGTCACCAATCACACAAAATCTACATAGGTGATCACACATTAGACCAATCCTTCAAGTTTAGATGAAGTAGCTGTACTACCTAGTCCATAGAAACAAACACAGAAAGTTAAGCAAGATGGGGAGACAGGGGAATATTCCCCCCCAAAAAAGAACAAGACTAAACCTCAGAAAATAACTAAATGAAAGGGGGTAAGCAATATGCTTGATTAAAATTATAAGTAACGATTGTGAGGATGCTCACTGGCTTGGAGAGATGAATAGAAAAACTCAGTGAGAACTTCAATGAAGAGTTAAAAAATATAAAAATGAACCAATGAGAGTTGAAGAGTACAATAACTGAAATAAAAAAAATACTAGAGGGAATCAACAGTAGACTAGACAGGGAGGCGAGATGGTGGAAGAGTAGACTTTATTTCATCTGGACCCTTGAATTTAGCCAGATATCTATCAAATCATTCTGAATGCCTATGAATTCAACCTGAGATGTAAGAAAAGAATTGCTGAATTTCTGCAAATGAAAATCGATGACATTTTTCAAGGTAGAATGTATGGAAAAGTGAATCAGAGGGGATATATTAGAAGATAAATGGATGGGGAAAGGAGCCTCCGCGAGTGGGCTACCAGAAAGAGATACAGTTCAAAACTGGAACCTTTAGAAACCTGCTCCACTGAGAGATATCCCTGCCTGAAAGGTGCTCAGGTGGTGAAGCAGGACAGAATCCTGAGTGGGACAGTGTGGTCTCAGGATCCCTGGGGTCACAGAAAGAATGGGGGTGCCTGAGCCAGCATAATTCCCAAGCATTTAGCCGGCAAACTGGCTACTGTCATTTACGTTTTCCATAAACCACTGTCTACAGCAGGATGGAGTGACTGCTCTCTGTGCAGGAATACTGTGAGGTGCAGGGGCCCTATAAGAGGGAGGGCCCCAGCAACCCTCTTCCCTGCCCCAAGAGGGGCAGCACAGGTGTAAAACACATGAGTCTGCAGAGTTTGGCACACACAAAAGTGAAGATTGCTTTTCCCTGAGGGTTTACCAAAGAAAGAGCGAAGTGTGATCCTTCAGCTCCAGGGTTGGAGATCAGGGCATGGCCATTTTTATTTTCAATCTCTGAAGCAACACAGAGAGCCTTCAGGGGAAAGAAGCTACATGGAAGAACATGAAGCAGCTTAAACTGAGACCGACTCTCTGGCAAGAAGTGGTACAACTCCGCCTAGGCAAACACACCTGATAATAAGCATGGCAGGTCCCTACACCAGAAGACCAGCTATAATATTAAGGGAATACCAAGTTTACCAAGCACACAGAATGGCAAAACTCCAGCGCTAGGGGAAAGTAGTATAAAGAAGTTGAGTTTTTTTCTCATTATTCTTTTATCCTTCAGTTTAAACTTTTCCTTTTCTTTTGTTCTTTTTTTCCTTTTCAACTAGTTTCTTGTCTTTATCAAATCTTTGTTTTTAAGTCTTCATTTAACTTTCATTTTTACACCTACATTTTATAGATATATTCTTCATTTTTTTGGCTTCCTTTCATTGTATTCAATTGTTTTTGTATATGTACAAGTTTTCCCTTCTTTACACTTTTCAGACTTAGTATCTCCTAACAAACAGACCAAAATACATGCAGGATGAAGTAGATCACCCTGTTTTGAACACCTGGGAGATTATATTCTCTCTTTGCCTACCCTCTTTTTTTCTTTTTCTTTTCTTTTTTGGTTTCTGACTCCAGATTTGTCTAGTGTGTATTTCACTTGGGTCATGGTTGATATTTTTTATTTTGGTCTCTCTTTCATTCTTCTCTGAGAAAAAAATGACTGGAAGGAGGAATTTACAAAAAAGGAAAGACCCGGAGGTAATACTCTCTGCCACAGATCTGATCTATTTGGGTGTAAGTAAAATATCAGGCCTGGAATTCAGGATAATTATTATCAAGTTACTAGCTGGGCTTGAAAAAAAAAACCATAAAAGACCCTGGGGAGAGACACTCTCAATTATGGGGAACAAACTGATGGTTGCTAAAGGGGAGGTGAGTAGGGGGATGGGGTAATTGGGTGATGAACATTAAGGAGGGCACATGATGTGATGAGCACTGGGTGTTATATGCAACTGATGAACAGTTGAACACTGTATCTGAAGTTAATGATAAACTACGTGTTGGCTAATTGAATTTAAATTTTAAAAAGATAATAGAGAATCTCTTAGAGAAGAAAGAAATCTAATTAGGCCAAAATTAAAAATGCTTTAATTGAGATGCAGTCTAAATTGGGTGCTCTAACAGCTAAAGTAAATGAGGCAGAAGAGAGAGTCCATGACATAGAAGACAAGATGATGGAGAGGAAGGAAGCTGAGGAAAAGAGAGAAAAACAATTAATGGACCCTGAGGGAAAGCTTTGAGAAATCATCAATACCATAAAGTAAAACAATATTAGAATTATTGGGGCCCCAGTGGAAGAAGAAAGAGAGAGGGAGAGGGAGACAGTAGGTGTATTTGAGCTAATCACAGCTGAGAAACTCCCTAATCTGGGGAAAGAAACAGGCATTCAAGTCCAAGAAGTAGAGAGAATGCCCCCCAAAATAAATAAAAATAGATCAACAACCCGACATGTAATAGTGAAGCTTGCAATTTTCAGAGATAAATGAAATCCTGAAAGAAGCTTGAGGAAAGAGTTTCTTAACCAAAAATATTAGAAGCACTAGACAGGCAGCAGACTTATCCACAGAGACCTGGCAGGCCAGAAAGGGCTGGCATGATATATTCAGGATACTAAATGAATATATCATGCATGCTAAAGCATTCAGCCAAGAATACTTTCTCCAACAAGGCTATCATTCAGAATGGGAGGAGAGATAAATAGCTTCCAGGACAATGAGAAACTAAAAGAATTTGTGTTGACTAAACCAGCCCTCCAGGACATATTAAAGGGGATCCTGTAAGCAAAGAAAAAGCCCAGAACTAACATAGACCAGAAAGAAACAGAGACAATCTACAGAAACAGGGATTTTACAGGTAATACAATGGCACTAAATTCCTATCTGTCAATAGCTCTCTGAATGTAAATAGGCTTACACCTACAGGAGCTGGAGAAAGAACAGCAAATAAAAGGTAAACCAAGCAGAAGAAGAGAAATCATAAAAATTAGAACAAAAATCAATTAAAAAGAAACCAAAAGAGGGAGCGCCTGGGTGGCTCAGTGGGTTAAAGCCTCTGCCTTCAGCTCAGGTCATGATCCCAGGGTCCTGGGATTGAGCCCCACATCGGGCTCTCTGCTCAGCAGGGACCACACTGCCCCAGATCCATTTTAACTTTAACAGAATTGCCAGGGCACCATCTTCATGGAACACCAAGGAACTCCTGGTCTGTACAGTGCTTACCCTGCAGTCACCCCTTGTGGGCACCATATGCATAGAGAGTCCTGGGATACTCGGTTTATACCCACTCCAGTGTCAGTTTTCTGGCCAAGGTGCCCTCAGTATGTAGAACCTTGAGTCCTCCTGGGTTGCACCCAGTTCAGTTTCAGCTTGCTTGTCAAGGCACCCTCAGCACAGAGAGCTCAGGGGCCTCCCAGATTGCATAATATCTCAGCTCCAGCTGAACCATCAGGGCATCCCCTACACAGAATGCCCCAGGGGACCCCAGCTTGCACCCATTTCAGATTCAGCTGTCCTGCCAGGGTACCCTCAATACAAAGAACCCCAGGACACACCGGTCTACATCCACCTCAACTAAAATGTTCTGACAGTGTGGAAAGCCCCTCTGTGGAAAGCCCCAGGACCCCAGCTCACAATAGCCACAGCAAAAGTCACCAATCACACAAAATCTACATAGGTGATCACACATTAGACCAATCCTTCAAGTTTAGATGAAGTAGCTGTACTACCTAGTCCATAGAAACAAACACAGAAAGTTAAGCAAGATGGGGAGACAGGGGAATATTCCCCCCCAAAAAAGAACAAGACTAAACCTCAGAAAATAACTAAATGAAAGGGGGTAAGCAATATGCTTGATTAAAATTATAAGTAACGATTGTGAGGATGCTCACTGGCTTGGAGAGATGAATAGAAAAACTCAGTGAGAACTTCAATGAAGAGTTAAAAAATATAAAAATGAACCAATGAGAGTTGAAGAGTACAATAACTGAAATAAAAAAAATACTAGAGGGAATCAACAGTAGACTAGACAGGGAGGCGAGATGGTGGAAGAGTAGACTTTATTTCATCTGGACCCTTGAATTTAGCCAGATATCTATCAAATCATTCTGAATGCCTATGAATTCAACCTGAGATGTAAGAAAAGAATTGCTGAATTTCTGCAAATGAAAATCGATGACATTTTTCAAGGTAGAATGTATGGAAAAGTGAATCAGAGGGGATATATTAGAAGATAAATGGATGGGGAAAGGAGCCTCCGCGAGTGGGCTACCAGAAAGAGATACAGTTCAAAACTGGAACCTTTAGAAACCTGCTCCACTGAGAGATATCCCTGCCTGAAAGGTGCTCAGGTGGTGAAGCAGGACAGAATCCTGAGTGGGACAGTGTGGTCTCAGGATCCCTGGGGTCACAGAAAGAATGGGGGTGCCTGAGCCAGCATAATTCCCAAGCATTTAGCCGGCAAACTGGCTACTGTCATTTACGTTTTCCATAAACCACTGTCTACAGCAGGATGGAGTGACTGCTCTCTGTGCAGGAATACTGTGAGGTGCAGGGGCCCTATAAGAGGGAGGGCCCCAGCAACCCTCTTCCCTGCCCCAAGAGGGGCAGCACAGGTGTAAAACACATGAGTCTGCAGAGTTTGGCACACACAAAAGTGAAGATTGCTTTTCCCTGAGGGTTTACCAAAGAAAGAGCGAAGTGTGATCCTTCAGCTCCAGGGTTGGAGATCAGGGCATGGCCATTTTTATTTTCAATCTCTGAAGCAACACAGAGAGCCTTCAGGGGAAAGAAGCTACATGGAAGAACATGAAGCAGCTTAAACTGAGACCGACTCTCTGGCAAGAAGTGGTACAACTCCGCCTAGGCAAACACACCTGATAATAAGCATGGCAGGTCCCTACACCAGAAGACCAGCTATAATATTAAGGGAATACCAAGTTTACCAAGCACACAGAATGGCAAAACTCCAGCGCTAGGGGAAAGTAGTATAAAGAAGTTGAGTTTTTTTCTCATTATTCTTTTATCCTTCAGTTTAAACTTTTCCTTTTCTTTTGTTCTTTTTTTCCTTTTCAACTAGTTTCTTGTCTTTATCAAATCTTTGTTTTTAAGTCTTCATTTAACTTTCATTTTTACACCTACATTTTATAGATATATTCTTCATTTTTTTGGCTTCCTTTCATTGTATTCAATTGTTTTTGTATATGTACAAGTTTTCCCTTCTTTACACTTTTCAGACTTAGTATCTCCTAACAAACAGACCAAAATACATGCAGGATGAAGTAGATCACCCTGTTTTGAACACCTGGGAGATTATATTCTCTCTTTGCCTACCCTCTTTTTTTCTTTTTCTTTTCTTTTTTGGTTTCTGACTCCAGATTTGTCTAGTGTGTATTTCACTTGGGTCATGGTTGATATTTTTTATTTTGGTCTCTCTTTCATTCTTCTCTGAGAAAAAAATGACTGGAAGGAGGAATTTACAAAAAAGGAAAGACCCGGAGGTAATACTCTCTGCCACAGATCTGATCTATTTGGGTGTAAGTAAAATATCAGGCCTGGAATTCAGGATAATTATTATCAAGTTACTAGCTGGGCTTGAAAAAAAAAACCATAAAAGACCCTGGGGAGAGACACTCTCAATTATGGGGAACAAACTGATGGTTGCTAAAGGGGAGGTGAGTAGGGGGATGGGGTAATTGGGTGATGAACATTAAGGAGGGCACATGATGTGATGAGCACTGGGTGTTATATGCAACTGATGAACAGTTGAACACTGTATCTGAAGTTAATGATAAACTACGTGTTGGCTAATTGAATTTAAATTTTAAAAAGATAATAGAGAATCTCTTAGAGAAGAAAGAAATCTAATTAGGCCAAAATTAAAAATGCTTTAATTGAGATGCAGTCTAAATTGGGTGCTCTAACAGCTAAAGTAAATGAGGCAGAAGAGAGAGTCCATGACATAGAAGACAAGATGATGGAGAGGAAGGAAGCTGAGGAAAAGAGAGAAAAACAATTAATGGACCCTGAGGGAAAGCTTTGAGAAATCATCAATACCATAAAGTAAAACAATATTAGAATTATTGGGGCCCCAGTGGAAGAAGAAAGAGAGAGGGAGAGGGAGACAGTAGGTGTATTTGAGCTAATCACAGCTGAGAAACTCCCTAATCTGGGGAAAGAAACAGGCATTCAAGTCCAAGAAGTAGAGAGAATGCCCCCCAAAATAAATAAAAATAGATCAACAACCCGACATGTAATAGTGAAGCTTGCAATTTTCAGAGATAAATGAAATCCTGAAAGAAGCTTGAGGAAAGAGTTTCTTAACCAAAAATATTAGAAGCACTAGACAGGCAGCAGACTTATCCACAGAGACCTGGCAGGCCAGAAAGGGCTGGCATGATATATTCAGGATACTAAATGAATATATCATGCATGCTAAAGCATTCAGCCAAGAATACTTTCTCCAACAAGGCTATCATTCAGAATGGGAGGAGAGATAAATAGCTTCCAGGACAATGAGAAACTAAAAGAATTTGTGTTGACTAAACCAGCCCTCCAGGACATATTAAAGGGGATCCTGTAAGCAAAGAAAAAGCCCAGAACTAACATAGACCAGAAAGAAACAGAGACAATCTACAGAAACAGGGATTTTACAGGTAATACAATGGCACTAAATTCCTATCTGTCAATAGCTCTCTGAATGTAAATAGGCTTACACCTACAGGAGCTGGAGAAAGAACAGCAAATAAAAGGTAAACCAAGCAGAAGAAGAGAAATCATAAAAATTAGAACAAAAATCAATTAAAAAGAAACCAAAAGAGGGAGCGCCTGGGTGGCTCAGTGGGTTAAAGCCTCTGCCTTCAGCTCAGGTCATGATCCCAGGGTCCTGGGATTGAGCCCCACATCGGGCTCTCTGCTCAGCAGGGAGCCTGCTTCCTCCTCTCTCTGCCTGTCTCGCTGCCTACCTGTGATCTCTATCTGTCAAATAAATAAATAAAATCTTAAAAAAA
>NW_019154191.1:255063-345200 GCF_002288905.1 Enhydra lutris kenyoni
GTCAGCTCAGGTCATGATCCCAGGGTCCTGGGATTGAGCCCCACATCGGGCTCTCTGCTCAGCAGGGAGCCTGCTTCCTCCTCTCTCTGCCTGTCTCGCTGCCTACCTGTGATCTCTATCTGTCAAATAAATAAATAAAATCTTAAAAAAAAAAAAAAGAAACCAAAAGAACAGTAGAATAGATCAATGAACTAGAAGCTGGTTCTTCGAATCAATAAGATCAATAACCCCCTAGCCAGACTAATCAAAAAGAATAGAGAAAGGACCCAAATTAATAAAACATGAATGAAAAAGGAGAGATCACGACAAACACCAAGAAAATACAATTTTGAAAACATATTATGAGCAACTATATACCAGTAAATTATACAATCTGGAAGGAATGGATGCATTCCTGGAAATATATAAACTACCACAATTGAAAGAAGAAGAAATAGACAACCTGAGCAGACCCAAAACCAGCAAGAAAATTGAAGCAGTATTTAAAAATCTCCCAACAAAGAAGCGGCCGGGGCCAGATGGCTTTCCAGGGGAATTCTACCAAACATTTAAAGAATGAAAACCTACTCTTCTGAAGATGTTTCAAAAGATAGAAATGGAAGGAAAACTTCCAGACTCATTCTATGAGTCCAGCATTACCTTGATCCTAAAATGAAAGACCCCACCAAAAAGGAGAATTATAGCCCAATATATCTGATGAACATATATGCCAAAATACTCACCAAGATACTAGCCAATAGGATTCAACAGTACATAAAAAGGATTATTCACCACAATCAAGTGCGATCTAATCCTGGGCTGCAAGGTTGGTTCAACATTCACAAACCAATCAACATGACACAGCACATTAATAAATGAAAGGACAAGAACCATATGATCATCAAAATAGATGTAGAAAATGCATTTGACAAAATACAGCATCCTTTCTTGATTAAAACACTCCCCAGTGTAGGGATAGAGGGAACCTACCTGAATATCACAAAAGCTGTCTATGAAAAACCCACAGCAAATACCATTCTCAATGGGCAAAACCTGAAAGCTTTCCCACGAAGGTCAGGAACATGACAGGAATGCCCACTTTCATCACTGTTTTTCAGCATAGAACTAGAAGTCCTAGCTTCAGCAATCAGACAACAAAAAGAGATAAAAGGCACTCAAATGGGCAAAGAAGAAGTCAAACTCTCTCTCTTCACAGATGACGTGATACTTTATGTGGAAAACCCAAAAGACTCCACCCCCCAAATTACTAGAACCCATACAGCAATTCAGCAATGTGGCAGGATACAAAATTGGTGCACAGAATTCAGTTGCATTTCAATACACTAACAATGTGACTGAAGAAAGAGAGATTAAGGAATCAATCCCATTTACAATTGCACCAAAACCCCTAAGATACTTAGGAGTAAGTCTACCCAAAAAGGTAAAGCATCTGTACTCTAGAAACTACAGAACACTTATGAAGGAAATGGAGGAAGACACAAAGATTGGAAGAAAAAATATTGTTCAAATGTCTATGCTACTTAAACAATCTATAATTCAATGCAATCCTTATCAAAATACCATCAGCGTTTTTCACAGAGCTGAAACAAACAATCCTAAAATGCGTATGGGACCAGAAAAGAGTCCCAATAGTCAGGGAAAAATTGAAAAAGAAAACCAAAGTTGGGGGCATCACAATGCCTGACTTCAAGCTATATTAAAAAGCTGTTATCATCAAACAGCATGGTACTGGCACAAAAACAGACACGTAGATCAGTAGAACAGAATAGAGACCCCAGAAATGGACCCTCAGCTCTATGGTCAACTAATTTTTGACAAAGCAAAGAAGACTATCCAATGAAAAAAAAGATGGTCTTTTCAATAAATGGTGCATTTCAGTAAATGGAAAATTGGACAGTCACATGCTGAAGAATGAAACTGGATCATTTTATTATACCACACACAATGATAAACTCAAAATGGATGAAAAACCTAAATGTGAATCAGGAATCCATTAGGATCCTAGAGAATACAGACAGTAACATCTTTGACCTTGGCCACACCAACTTGCAAGACACGTCTCTAAGGGCAAGGGAAGAAAAGCAAAGAAGATATTTGCAAATGACATAATAGATAAATGGCTGGTATCTAAGATAAGAAGTTTCTCAAACTCAATACCTAAAAAAAACAAATAATCCAGTCAAGAAATGGGTAGAAAACATGATCAGACACTTCTCCAAAGAAGACATACAAATAGCCCACAGACACGTGAAAAGATGTTCCACATTACTTACCATCAGGGAAATACAAATCAAGACTGCAATGAGATACCACCTTACACCAGTTAGAATGGCTAAAATTAACAAGACAGGGAATAGCAAATATTGATATGGATGTGGAGAAAAAAGAACACTTACACTGTTGGTGGAAATGCAAGCTGGTACAGCCACTCTGTAAAACAGTATGCAGTTTCTTCAATATGTTTAAAACAGAGCTACCCTATGACCGAGAAATTGCAGTATTGTATTTACCCCAAAGATACAGATGTAATGAAAAAAAGGGGCACATTTTCCCCAATGTTCATGGCCGCAATGTTATGTTAAGTAATATTGGTGAGACTGGACATCCCCGTATTTTTCCAGACCTTAGGGGAAAAGCTCTCTCTTTTTTTTTCCATTGAGGATGATATTAACTGTTTTTCTTTTTATGTATGTTTCCTCTAAACCTACTTTGTTGATTGTTTCTATCATGAGTAGATGTACTTTGTCAAATACTTTTTCTGCTTCTGTTGAAATGATCACATGGTTCTTATACTTTCTTTGATTAAGGTGGTATAGCATCTTGACGGATTTCCAAATATTGAACCACCCTCGTAACCCAGGAATAAATCTCACTTGATGATGGTGAATGATTTTTTCAATGTATTGTATTTGATTTGCTAATATTTTATTGAGAATTTTTGCATCCTGATTTATCAAGGATATTGGCCTGTACTTCTCTTTTTTAATGGAGCCTGTGTCTGGTTTTGGCGTCAGGGTAATGCTGGTCTCATAGAATGAATTTAGGACTTTTCTTTCTTTTTTATTTTTTTTTGGAATAGTTTGAGAATAATAGGTATTAACTGTTCCTTAAATAACTGGTAGAATTTCCCTGGGAAAACATCTGGCCCTAAACTTTTGTTTGTTGGGGGATTTTTTATTACTGATTCAATTTTTTGCTGGTTATCAGTCTGTTTAATTTTTCTATTTCTTCCTGTTTCAGTTTTGGTAGTTTATATGAATTTGTCCATTTCTTCCAAGTTTCTTCCATTTTCTTGGCATATAGGTGTTCATAAAATTCTGTTATAGTTGTTTGTATTTCCGTGGTGTTCATTGTGATTTCTCCTCTGTCACTCATGATTTTACATATTTGGGTCCTTTCTCTTTTCTTTTTGATAAATCTGGCTAGAAGTTTACCATTCTTTTTTTCAAAGAACCAGCTCCTGGTTTCAGTGTTTCAGTGATCAATTCTGATTTTTTTTAGTTCTTATATCATTTATTTCTGCTCTAATACTTAGTATTTCCTTCCTTCTGCTGACTTTAGACTTTGTTTATTGTTCTTTTTCTAGCTCCTTTATCTGTAAGATTAAGTTGTTTATTTGAGATTTTCCTTGCTCCTTGAGGTACGACTGTATCACTATATGCTTCCTTCTTAGGACTGCTTTTGCTGCATCCAAAACATTTTAGACCACTTTTCATTTCCATTGTTCCCATGTATTTTTAAACTCTTGTAAATTTTTAAAATTTAAATTCTATTCAATTTACATATAGTGTATTATTAGTTTCAGAGATAGAATTTGTTGATTTATCAGTTGCATGTAACACCCAGTTCTCATTACATCGAGTGCCTCACTGAAGTCCATCACCAAATTACTCCATCCTCCCAGTTACCTCCCCTCCAGCATGCCTCGGTTTGTTGCCTAGAGTTAAGAGTCTCTTAAGGTTTGTCCCCCTCTCTGTTTTTGTCTTTTTTATTTTTCCTTCCCTTCCCCTATGTTCACCTGTTTTGTTTCTTAAATTCCACATATGATTGAAATCATATGATATTTATCTTCCTCTGACTGACTTACTTCACTCAACATAGTATCCTCTAGTTGCATCTACATCCTTGCAAATGGCAAGATTTCATTCTTTTGGATGGCTGAGTAATACTCCATTATATATTATTCTCACACTTTCTTTAACCGTTCTTCTGTTGCTGGACATCTGGAGTCTTTCCATATTTTGGTTACTGTGGCCATTTCTGCTATGTATTTTTTTATTTGTTATTTGATTTCCTGATTGACCTATTAATTGTTTAGTAGAATTTTGTTTAACCTCCATGTATTTGTGGTCTTCCTACACTTTTTCTTGTGGTTGACTTCTAGTTTCATAGCGTTGTATTTAGAAAAGTTGCAGAGCAAAAGACATGACTCATCACATACAGGGGATCTTCCTTAAGTTTAGCAGCAGAATATTTGTGGAAAACCTTGGAGGTTAGAAGATAGTGAGCTGTTGTATCCAATGCACTACGAGAAAAACAATCTGTCAAGCCAGACTCTTATATATGGCAAAGGTATCCTTCAAAATTGAGGGAGAAATAAGATATTCCCAGATAAACTGAAGGATTTTGTTACCACTAAATGTGCCGTGCAAGAAATGATCAAGGGAGTCCTGCATAGTGAAATGAAAGGACAGTAGACATTAACTTGAAATAATATGAAGAAATAAAATCTCAATTAAAATAAATATATTGGCAAATATAAAAGCTACCATTATTATAGCAACAGTTAGTAAGTATACTTTTTTTTCTACATAACATAGGAGACCAATATATTTTAAATTCTTACACTAAGAACTAGTATTTTTGTAACTGGTTTGTAACTGAATAATATGTTTTCTGCATTTAAGTAAGTAAATGCATTTAAAATATTTATTAGTTTATGTATTAGGGCACACAATAAATGAATATGTAATTGTATGACGTCAACAACCTAAAGGAGTGGATATAGAACTATTAAAGGAACAGATTTTTAGTATATTAGAGTTAAACTGGTATATAATCGAAGTATAGTGTTATAAATTTAAGATTACTAAGATCACCACAAAGAAAATAAACTGTAGAAAATAAACTATAATGAAGACACTGACATGTTTTACCATAAAAAAAATCAACTAAACACAAAAGAAGAAAGTAATGTAGGAAAAGAAGGACAAAAATCAATAAGGCCTATAAAAACAAATATCAAAATGACAGGAGTTCCTTATTATTAGAAATTACTTTTATTTTTAGATTGGTGGGGAGGTGCAGAGGGAGAGCAAGAGAGAGAATATTAAGCAGGCTCCAAACCCAGCCATGTTCCTGATGCAGGGCTCTATCTCACAATGCTGAGATCCTGACCTGAGCTAAAATCGAGTCAGAAGTTTAACCAACTGAGCCACCCAGCTGCCTCAGTAATTACTTTAAATATAAGTGGTTTAAATTCTCCAATCAGAATTTGGCAGAATTAATTTAGAAAAAAAAAGTGATTCAACTATGTCCTGTCTATAAGAGATTCTCTTTAGATCTAAAGACTCATAAAGATTGAAAGTGTAAAGATGGAACATGGTATTTCGTCCAAATAGCAATCAAAAGAGATCAGGAGTGACTATACTAATATCAGGCAACATAGAGTTTAAACTTTAAAAGTATACAAAAGACAAAGAAGGACATTATATTAATAAAAGTTCCAATAAAGCACTATCACACAGGAATCAGAAGCATTTACACACCTCATAACAGACCATCAAGATATATGAGGTAAAAAGTGGTAGGAATGAAAGGAGAAATGGACAGTTCTACAATTGTATTTGGGAACTTCAATAAACTACTCTCAGTAATGGATAGAACAATCAGACAGAAGATAAATAAGGAAATAGAAAACTTAAAGAACACAATAAACCAGCTTGATCTAATAGACATGCAGAACACTCTACATAACAATAGCATACACATGATTCTCAAGTGCATGTGGAACATTTTCTAGGAGATACCTATGTTAGGTTACAAATTACATCTCAATAGTTTCTAAAAGGTAGATATCATGCAATGTACATTCTCCAACCACAACAGGATGAAGTTAGGAATCAGCAACAGAAGTAAAACTGAAAAACTCAAAAAACTGTTGAAATTAAACAATGCAGTTTTTAAGCAACCAGTGGACTAAAGAAGATATCGTGATGGAAAGTTAAAAATAATTAAAGCCTACTTATACTGCTTAAAGCCCATTCTCACCACTGTTGTTTAACATAGTACTAGTCCTAGCAACAGCAATCAGACAACAAAAAGAAATAAAAGGCATTCAAATTGGCAAAGAAGTCAAACTCTCTCTCTTCACAGATGACATGATACTTTATATGGAAAACCCAAAAGACTCCACCCCCAAACTACTAGAACTCATACAGAAATTCAGTAATGTGGCAGGATACCAAATCAATGAACAGAAATCAGTTGCTTTCTTATACACTAACAATGAAAATATAGAAAGGGAAATTAGAGAATCAATTCCATTTACTATAGCACCGAGAACCATAACAGACCTGGGAATAAACCTAACCAAAGAGTTAAAATATCTGTACTCGAAGAACTACAGAACACTCATGAAAGAAATCAAAGAAGACACAAAAAGATGGAAAAACATTACATGCTCATGGCTCAGAAGAATAAACATTGTTAAAATGTCTATGTTGCCCAGAAAAATCTATACTTTTGATGCCATCCCGATCAAAATACCAGTGCCATTTTTCAAAGTGCTGGAACAAACAATCCTAAAATTTGTATGGAATCAGAAAAGACCCTGAATTGCTAAGGAAATGTTGAAAAAGAAAAGCAAAGCTGGGGGCATCACGTTGCCTGATTTCAAGTTTTACTGCAAATCAGTGATCACCAAGACAGCCTGGCACTGGCACAAAATCAGACACATAGACCAATGGAACAGAGTAGAGAGCCCAGATATGGACTTTCAACTCTATGGTCAAATGATCTTCGACAAAGCAGGAAAAAAAAAATACCCAGTAGAAAAAATAAAGTCTCTTCAATAAGTGGTGCTGGGGGGCACCTGGGTGGCTCAGTGGATTAAGGCCTCTGCCTTCAGCTTGGGTCATGATCGCAGGGTCCTGGGATCAAGCCCCGCATCGGGCTCTCTGCTCAGCAGGGAGCCTGCTTCCCTCTCTCTCTCTCTCTGCCTGCCTCTCTGCCTTCTTGTGATCTCTGTCAAATAAATAAATTAAAAAAAATCTTTAAAAAATTGGTGCTGGGAAAATTGGACAGCTATATGTAGAAGAATGATATTCGACCATTTCCTTACACTATACACAAAGATAAACTCAAAATGGATGAAAGACCTCAATGTGAGACAGGAATTTATCAAAATCCTAGAGGAGGATATAGGCAGTAACCTCTCTAACATCACCCACAGTAACTTCTTTCAACCCATGTCTCCAAAGACAAAGGAAACAAAAGCAAAAATGAACTTTGGGACTTCATCAAGATTAAAGGCTTCTGCACAGCAAAGGAAACAGTTAACAAAGCAAGGAGGTAACCTAAGGAATAGGAGAAGATATTCCCAAATGACACTACAGACAAAGGGTTGATTTTCAAGATCTATAAAGAACTCCTCAAACTCAACAACCAAAAACCAGATAATCATGTTAAAAAAAATGGGCAGAAGACATGAACAGACACTTCTCTGAAGAAGACATACAAATGGCTAACAGACACATGTTAAATGTTCATCATCATTAACCATCAGGGAGATTCAAATCAAAATCACATTGAGATACCACCTTACACCAGTTAGAAAGGCAAAAACTAACAAGGCAGGAAACAACACATTTTGGAGAGGATGTGGAGAAAGGGGAACCCTCTTACACTGTTGGTGGGAATGCAAGTTGTGCAGCCACCTTGAAAAACAGTGTGGGGATTCCTCAAAAAATTAAAAATAGAACTACCCTATGACCCAGCCATTGCACTACTGGGTATTTACCCCAAAGATACAGATGTAGTGAAAAGAAGGGCCATCTGTACCCCAGTGTTCATAGCAGCAATGGCCACAGTTGCCAAACTGTGGAAAGAGCCAAGATGCCCTTCAACAGATGAATGGATAAAGAAGATATGGTCCATATATACAATGGAATATTATGCAGCCATCAGAAAGGATGAATACCCAACTTTTGTATCAACATGGACGGGACTGGAAGAGATTATGCTGAGTGAAATAAGTCAAATAGAGAAAGTCAATTATCATATGGTTTCACTTACTTGTGGAGCATAAGGAATAACATGGAGGACATTAAGAAAAGGAAAGGAAAAGTCAATTGGGGGATATCGGAGGGGAAGATGAACCATGAGAGATTGTGGACTCTGAGAAACAAACTGAGGTTTTGGAAGGGAGGAGGTGGGGGGATGGGTAAGCTTGGTGGTGGGTATTGAGGAGGGCATATATTGCATGGGGCAGTGGGTGTGGTGCATAAACAATGAGTCTTGGAACACTGAAAAAATTTTAAAATGTAAAAACATATATTTAAAGTCTAAAGAAAATGAAAATACAATATATCAAAACTTATGGGATGAAGCAAAGTCAGTGCCAAAAGAGTAATTTATAGCTATAAATGCTTACATTAAAAAATAAACAACAACAAGTACCTCAAACCAACAATCTAAATATATAATTTAAGGAACTAGAGAAAGAACAAACTAAACTAAAAGTGAGCAGAAGGAAGGCAATGTTATAGGAGAGGTAAAATAAATGGAGAAGAGAAAAACAATAGAAAAAGATCAATAAAACTAATGTTAGTTCTTTTAAAACATTTACAAAATTGAGAGACATTTAGCCAGATGGAAAAGAAAAAGAGAGAAGATTCAAATTGCTAAAATCAAAAATGAAATTGAGAACATTACTATGAATTCTATAGAAATAAAGATTATGAGAGTACTATGAACAATTATACTCAAATTGGATAACCTAAATGAAATGAAAAAAATATTTTAGAAACATAATATCTACCAAGAACATATTATAAAGACTGAAACTGTAAATAGACCTATAACTAATAAGGAGATTGAATCAATAATCAAAACTCTTCTGACAATGTTTATAGCAGCAATGGCCATGGTCGCCAAACTGGGGAAAGAACCAAGATGCCCTTCAACGGACGAATGGATAAGGAAGATGTGGTCCATATACACTATGGAGTATTATGCCTCCATCAGAAAGGATGAATACCCAACTTTTGTAGCAACATGGAAGGGACTGGAAGAGATTATGCTGAGTGAAATAAGTCAAGCAGAGAGAGTCTATCATATGGTTTCACTGATTTGTGGAGCATAACAGATAGCATGGAGGACAAGGGGAGATGGAGAGGAGAAGGGAGTTGAGGGAAAATGAAAGGGGAGGTGAACCATGAGAGACTATGGACTCTGAAAAACGATCTGAGGATTTTGAAGGGGCAGGGGGTGGGAGGTTGGGGGAACCAGGTGGTGGGTATTGGAGAGGGTGCGGATTGCATGGAGCACTGGGTGTGGTGCAAAAACAATGAATACTGTTACGCTGAAAATAAATTTAAAAATTTTTTTTTAAAAAATTGGAAAAAAAAATAAAATAAATGTGAATGCACAGGGGAAAAAAAAACTCTTCTGACAAATTAAAACCATGGACCTGATGGCTTCACTTGTGAATTCTACCAAACATTTAAACTAGAACTAATCTTAATCCTTCTCAAATGTTTCTAAAAAATTGAAATTATGGGGCACTTCCTGACTCATTCTGTAAGACTAGCATTATTCTGATGTCAAAGCCAGAAAAGAATATCACACACAAAAAAACATAGATCACTATCCCTAATGAACACTAACACAAAATTCCTCAACAAAATACTAGGAAACAGAATTCAGCAACATATTAAGAGGATTATACATCATGACCAAGTGAGATTTATTCATGGAATTCAAGGATATTGCAGCATATGAAAATTGATCAGTAAATTATATCACATTAACAGAATGATGAGGAAAATCACATGATCATCTCATTTAATGTAGAAAAAATGACAAAATTCAACATTCTTTTATGATAAAAATACATAATACACTAGGGATAGCAGGAAACTACTTTAATAGAAGTTATATATGAAAAACCCACAGTGAATATCATACTCAGGGGTCAAAGACTTCTTTCAAGATCAGAAATAAAGAAAGGATGCCCTCTTTCATCACTTCTATTCAGGACAGTGGTGGAAGCTATAGCCAGAGCAATTAAGTGAGAAAAAGAAATAAAATGCATCCAAATTGAAAGAGGTAAAATTACCTCTGTTTGCAGAGGATCTTACATACAGAAAACTCTAATGATTACACACACACTCTCTCTCTCTCTCTCTCACACACACACACACACACAGAGAGAGAGAGAGAGAGAGAGAGAGCTGGAGATAATAAATGAATTCAACAGTGTAGCAGGAATCAAAGTCAACACACAAAAATCAGTTGCATTTGTAAGCATTAAGAATGAACAATTTAAAAAGAATCTCATACTTTGTTTACATTATTGTTTGGGGTGAATAAATATATATATATATATATATTAGATTTTATTTATTTATTTATTTAACAGAGAGAGATCACAAGTAGGCAGAGAGGCAGGCAGAGAGAGAAGAGGAAGCAGGCTCCCGGCTGAGCAGAGAGCCTGATGCAGGGCTTGATCCCAGGACCCTGAGACCATGACCTAAGCCAAAGGCAGAGGCTTAACCCACTGAGCAACCCAGGTGCCCCATAAATATATTTTGAAATAAAAGTAATAACAAAGTGATAAAAAAAAGTTCCATTTACAATACCATGAAAAAGGCAATTAACTTGACCGAGGAAGTTAACACTGGTACAATGAAAACTACAAAAATTACTAAAAAAAAAAAAAAGACATAAATAAATGGAAATGCATCTCATGTTTAACACTGTTAAGATGTCAACACCACCCAGAGTGATATATGGATTCAATGAAATCTCTATCAAAATCCCATGATGTTACTTGCTGAAATAGAAAACCCATCCTAAAATGTATTTGGAACCACAAGGGACCCAAAATAGCTAAAATAGTCTTGAAAAAAGGACAAAGATGGAGGACTTGTGATTCATGATTTCAAAACTTATTGAAAAGATATAGGACTCAAAACCATGCAGTACTGGCATAAAGACAGACATATAGACCAATGAAAAAAATAGAGAGCCCAGCAATAAATTCTTGCATGCATGGTTAAATCATTTTTGATAAGGCTCCCAATTCTATTCATTGATGATGTCTTTTCAAGAAATGGTGTTGGGAAAATTGGATATTCACATGTAAAAGAATGAAGTTGGACCTTTACCTAACACCATATACAATACTTAATTCAAATGGATCAAAAAGCTAAATGTATGACCTAAAACTATAAAATTCTTAGAAGAAAACAAGGTGAAATCTTCACAACATTGGATTTGGCAGTGATTTCTTCGGTATAAGCATAGGCAAAAAAAGCATAGGCAAAAAGCATAGGCAAAAAAAAAAGAAAAAAACAACAGATAAATGAGATTTCACAAAGTATTTTTAAAATGTTCATCAAAAGACAACATCAACAGAGTAAAAAGACAACCAACAGACTGGGAGAAAATATTTGCAAATCATGTATCTGATAAGAGGTTAATATTCAGAATATATAGAGATCTTCTAACATTCCACAATAAAAAGAATTAAATAATGACTCAAAAATGGGCAAAAGAGTTATATAGACATTTATCCAAGGAGTATGTAAAAATGGCCAATAAGTCCATGAAAAGATGCTTGACATCACTCATCATTAAGGGACTGCAAATCAAAACATCATTGAGATGCCACCTCATACTTATTAGGATGGGATCTATATAAAAACAAAACAAAACAAACCCCAGAAAGTAACAAAAAGGAAGATAACAAATACTGCCCAGGATGTGGGGAAATTGAAACTGTTGTGCAGTATTGGTGGGAATATAAAATGGTATAGCTGCTGTGGAATGCAATATAGAAGTTCCACCAAAAACAATAAAAGAAGGGATTACCATATGATGAAGCAATTACACTTCTGTGTATGCTCAAATGAATTGAAAGCAAAGTCTTGAAGGGACATTAGTGCACCCATGTTCATAAACAGCATTATTTCATTAAAGCTAAAATATGGAAGCAACACAAGTATCCATTGTTGGATGAAAGATAAGCAAAATGTGGTATAAATATTCAATGAAAAATTATTTAGCCTTAGAAAGGAAGAAAATTGTGACATATGGCTTGACATGGATGAACCTTGAGGACATTATGCTAAGTGAAAGAGCCAGTCACAAAAAGACAAATACTGTATCATTCCACTATATGACATACTTAGAATAGTCAAAATCACAGATAGAGAGAGTAGAATGGTGGTTTCCATGGGCTGGGGATTGGATTGTGAGTTCTTATTTAATGGATATAGAGTTTCAATTTTACAAGATAAAAAGAGTTATGGGGTAGATGGTGGGGATGTTTGGACAATATTATGAGTTTATTTATTTATTTATTTATTTAATATTTTATTTATTTTAGAGAGAGAGAGTGCACACAAGTGGGGAGAGGGAGAGTGACAACCAGACTCTGCACTCAGTGTGGAGTCCAACACAGGGATCAATCCCAAGACACTGCAATCATGACCTGAGCTGAAATCAAGAGTCAGATGCTTAACTAAATCACCCAGGTGCCCATAAATATATTTAATACCATTAAACTGTACACTGAAAATTAGTTAAGATGGGTAAATTTTATGTTAACTACATTTTACCAAAATAAAAAAAATAGGGGAAAAAAGGAAATTTATTTTTTAGGTTATTTATAACTACAGAAAGCACAGAAATCTACAAAAATTAGTTATATTTATAGTAGTTGTTTTATGTAAACATGTAATTTGTTACTTTCTTCTTGAAGTATTTCATCTTTAATTTAACATAAAACAACACGTTGTTGATTCTGGAAGTCAGAGAATTTGTTACAAGCATTTTTTTCCTGAGCCACAGGTTACTTTGGAACCCATCACTGCCATACAAGTGTTCCAATTCCAAGTTCTTTTAATTGTATCTGCAGCATTGAACAACACATTTTGTCTTTTTTGAGCCTTTTTTTCCTTATTTTTATGTACAATAAAGCTACTATTACATATGATGATGACTCTAAAGGGTAATATTAAGATCAAATATTCTGATAATGCTTTATACAACTGCTAACCTTATATATGAGTACCAGATCGATAAACACTATGTTTTTTTTTCTTCTACATCTGGAGTATGTTGAATGTCAGGGCTTATCTTAGATGAATTTTGGACAACAGCACCTAAATGTTACTCAAGAATCTCCATCTTCATTTGTCACAAACTGGTATCATTACCACCACCTCTCCTCCATTCTCCTCTATATGGCAACTTGGTTAATGGCACCACCATCTCTCCACATCAGAAAGCATGGAGTTAAACTGAACTTTTCCCACTTTCTTTCCTCCTACATCAAATAATCCAGTAATTACAGTCATTTCTGTCTTAATAGCATTCAATTGTGTTCTCGCTTCTCCATTCTTACTTCTTACTGCTTTATTTCAAGCTCTTTTGAATTGAGTCTGTACTACCACAGCAGGTGTCTTTCTGTTCTCTTTTCCTCTATGCCTTCTCCTTAAATCCAAAGGTTACCTGTTACCTCTGGGATGAGGTATAAACTTTCTAAAGGCAAACAAGGTCCCTGATTACTTTTCCAATCTCACTTCTCATCAACCCCAGTCACACCATGTACCTACTATGCACATGCCAAACTATGGGTAGTTCCCCAAATGTACTATGATCTTTCTCAGCTAACTTCAAGAATAGAAACTTGAAAATGGAAGGAGCAATATTGTTCATTGAAGTCGGAGACTTCTTGAATGAGAAAAGTCTTAGTTAAGACTTTTTTATTCTTTTTTACCAAAAAGAATATGGTGCCTATATATATAAGCAAGACAATGTAGGGAAAAGTAGGAAGAATAACCTAGGTAGGCAGAGGGCTGGATTTAAGTAATAAAAATAAGCATACAGAGAGTGGTGACAAATAGTGGAAATCTTATAAAAAGGCTTGTTAAGTCATTGTGGTTTGATTGCCTATGTGTATGTCCTATAGTCCACAAAGTGTATCTGGTAATTATTAGGCAAAAAGGTGTTTTTTTTTAAGTACCAGCCTCTGTTTGTAACTGCAAAAGAAAGAAATACAATTTTCTTTTAATTATTTCACTATTTTTTTCAGCTCTTTTTCCAGGAGCTATAAAAACTCTATACCAGTTTTTGAGTTGCTTTATGGCAGCTCCAAAGATAGCTTTATTGTTCCCAATTCACTCATCTCTAAAACTTCTTGGTAAATGACATATGTTATCAATTTTTCTAGGTTAGCAAGGTTGATCGGGATAAATAGCAAGTTAAGCAAACACTGCACAGTACTGATGAGTCTTAACTATTTTAATTATGTGTACCACATTCATAAAACACTAACAATAATAAACAACATTAACAATAAAATAACAATTTATTATTGTTGATATTAAACCTAGAGTGGCTATCACAATTTTAAAAACATCTGTCAGATTTTTTAAGTGACTATCACAATATTAAAATCATCTGTCATAAAATTTCTTCAAAGTTAAGACAATCTTCTTCTGGAGACAGAGACTTACACAAAAGAAAGAGAGAACTTCTGGCTGAAAAATCTGACTGCACTTTTTAGTCATTAACAACACAAAATAATTTTTTTATGATGGCTAGAAAGGCCCACAAAGTGTCCTTTTCCTAACTTCAGAGTCTGCCAGAAGCGAACAAGATAAATGGGGCAGTTGTAACATGGCATTTTGAAACAACATTTTTGGTCTCATGGACAATAAAGACAAGGTCATGTAATGAGGAAGGGATAAGAGAATAAACATATAATAAACATTGCTCAGGGATCTCTGCAAGTTTTGAAGTTATTTGCTCATATCCTCAAAACCTTCTTGGCTGTGCCTTTGTCTTTTCCATCTCAAGGTATTCTTTTCACTAATCAAGGGTCAAGGTTTTGTCTGCTACCTGTCTGGAGGTTGAGCTGCAACAAGAGGATAAAGAGAAACTTGGGAGTTAAAAGCTGTAATGAAAGAAAATAATATTTTTATCCATAGACTATTTTAAATAGATTATGTAATATAAAACATAGATATCATGATCCTTCAAAGCTTCAAACCCATGTTCAAAAAACTACTGTGATCACCTTATAATCACAAGTATAATAATGTCTCTTAAAATACTAAGATGGAACTATAGGAGTGTTCATTTTGTAACCTAGGAGTCTGCTAACATTAGGTTAGCACAATATTTATTATACTTGATACCTTTAATTATATGTTATTTTCAATATATAAAATTAACTTTAAATTTTTCATTATAGGCTCTGAATTTTTTTCTCACTTGGTAGCTGTGTGATCACAAAAAGGTTACTTGACTATATAACATAGTCCTCACCTATAAAATAGGGTAACAGGGAAAATTATGTAACTTCATAGACTTGTTGAGAGGTTTAAATGAACTACTACACGTAAAACTCAAGAATGCATGTCAAGGGGCACCTGGGTGGCTCAGTGGGTTAAAGCCTCTGCCTTCAGCTCGGGTCATGATCCCAGGGTCCTGGGATCGAGCCCTACATCGGGCTCTCTGCTCAGCAGAGACCCTGCTTCCTCCTCTCTCTCTCTGCCTGCCTCTCTGCCTACTTGTGAACTCTGTCTGTCAAATAAATAAATAAAAATCTAAAAAAAAAAAAAAAAGAATGCATGTCAAATAGTAAGTGCTACTAAATCTTGGTTATGAAATGGCTGCCTGGATATTTACACTGAAGTTTATTTTTATGTGTTTTCTAATTCCAACATTGCTGTATTACTAATCTTTTGTTATGTCATATCATGTTCCATTTGTAAACTATTCAAGAGTAGTATAAAGCCATGAAAACAAGCATACTGAGAACTGAATTTTCTGGACCTTTTGCTTAAAACTCTCACAGTTAGCAATCTTATTCTGATTCAGAGCCTTTTGCAACTATCTAGAAATGGTCTTTTCAGGGCCTAGAATAAAGTTTTGTTTGCCTCATTATCTATTACTGTATAGTCAGGTAAGATGGACTATGCTCCTTGGCTGTGGTCACTGTCCATTTGTGGTATAATATTTATGTGATGAAATAAGGTAGTGCTGGTGCTTGTTTCTTCTATTATTTCTACTTCATTTACTACTTGATTGGTCATCTTTTTATTCAGGAAGTACCAAGATAATAAGTATGAACAACCAGATTGTTCCTAACTTCTTATAAAACAATCAGTTATTTAAAAAAAAACCAAAATCAGTTATTTGTAATAAAACGATCTTATTATTAAAATTTCCATGAAAACTCAGATGGCTATGGTCCTCAAAGTAACCCCAAAGCATAAAAAGTTATCAACTGTGTGTGTGCATGTGTATGTGTACACACACACGCCCATGTGTTGGTATAGGTTCTCTGCGAAAGGGTAAAAATGAGGTGGTAGCAGATACATTAGCAGATAAACTTTTAAAAGTCAGCAATCAGGAAGCACACTTAGCTGGGCAGCTTGAAATCTTGGTTACTTCCTAAATGGGGTTAGTATGTTAGGGTGTTAGAACGACCTCAGAATGGGAAAATCAGAAGCTGGTGGTGAATAAGTGAAAATTTGTTAATGTAGGGTGCTTATATTCTTGTTAGAAACTTTGAAGTCTGCAGTTGTGTGTGTCTGTGTGTAAGTGTATGTGTGTGTGTGTGTGTGTGTGTGTGTGTGTGTGTGTGTGTGATGAGATAAGGGTAGGTTAGGAAGTACAAAGGATGGCATAGAAGAAATATTTTTCTTTTACAAATGAACTTGGACAAGCCAGAACATATTGGATTCAATGATATGCTAAAAAAGTAAAGATTACTGCAATCATATTTATTATTCCACAATATTCCTCCATCTCCATATAACATTATTTCCTTTGTCTTCACCTCCAATATAATCATTTCTTGCTACTACCTTCTTATCCATGTTCTTCATTTTATTGAGGGACTCTATTACACTGAATCAACAGTTTCTATCCCATGAACATTCTACTTAATGAATCCAAGTATCTATAGAAGTGGATTGGTTGACATGCCTCATGAGAGACAATACCTGAAATTTCATACCTTGCTTATTTAATCATTTTGCATTTATTGTCTTTGATACTCAATACATCCAAACTGAGACTTAAATATTTTGGAAAATGTAGTTTAATAATTGTCCCTCAAGTAGAAGATGAAATAAATTCAGACACAGCTGCTTCAGTTTTTTTCAAGCCTGGAAAGGCAGACTGCACAGATCCTATAGCTGTTGAATGCACATCTACCCTGGTGTCATTGTAGCAAACATTTCTGAGATTTGAAAATCTAGTGAAATCTCCTTTTTGAGAATAAAATGTCTCTTTAGTCAATTATTTAAGATTTATGATGTTGAGTAATATTCTTAAAGTTATCCTAAGTTAGTCCCTACCAATTTTTGGACTCAAGTTGATTTGGTCTGTTTTATTCTATCTGTCCAGATAAGATGCATCATTGATCCTTACATTTGAGGGGGCAGGGCCAAAGGCACTTGAGGCATAAGGGAAAATACATAATTTTGAAATTCCCTCAGAAAGAAGGTCATTTGCACAGATTTTCTGCAGTAGGGCAGTAATAAGGTGCAATTTACTTTGAGCTTGGATTAACTGGTTTTCCTTTGGATTGCTCACCTAGGTCATTAAAAGTTTGTGGTTGGCTCAGAAAACTATACATGGTGTACATAAAGAAAGAAGGCTGAATTCAATCTGAGACTTTGATCTTGTAGCAAATCACCAATTGTTTTTTTCCCCAAACTATTCAAAGAACAATGGGCAGTTCATATGGTTAGCAGGAGGAACTTTTGTATTTACTCAATATTATTTATTTAGTTACATTGAGTTTGAGATCTTTTACTAATGAACTTCAAAGGAGGTTCCAACTCAGTTCACTGTATTTCAATTAAACGCTTTCAGGACCCTATCTTATCTAACAACAAATCCAGCAATAGGATATCATGGAAGTGGTTCAGTATTAAAAAGAAATATGAACAAATTGATATATAAAGGAGTGACTTTATTGGAAAGGTTTGGTGCACAGATGACCTCAGTAAAGCAGTTTAATAATTAACAGACCTTGAGCAAGTTGATAGGAGATGGTTTACTGTATCTTAGATTGAAAATCCCCAGAAAACATGTCTCCCACTGACAAAACACAGCATATCCCTAAAAAGCTAGAAAGAGAAAAACTGTTTATCTGTATGTAAACATATTTAATTAAGAAACTACAAGGCAGGACATTGCTTTGATTATCTGGAGTATGTGAGTACTATATACCTAAATATGCCTAAAGGTTAGGTTTAACTAAGATTTATTTCAATGACTATTAAGCAGAAGAGTTAAACCTGTTCATGTATTTTAATGACTCTATGATCAGGATGAAAGTGATACATGGGGAGCCCCTGGGTGGCTCAGTGGGTTAAGCCTCTGCCTTCAGCCTAGGTCATGATCTCAGGGTCTTGGGATCGAGCCCCGCATTGGGCTATCTGCTCAGCAGGGAGCCTGCTTCTCTCTCTCTCTCTCTGCCTGCCTCTCTGCCTACTTGTGATCTCACTGTCAAATAAATAAATAAAATCTTTTTTAAAAAAAGTGATACATTGGGTCAACCATTTTGAAATGAAAATATGAAAACTTCTGGCCACTCCAGTTAATCCACTCTGATGATATTATGCTACAAATTTAGCCTCTCCTGAACCAAAGATTATCTGTAGGCTTCCTCAAAGATACAAGATATTTATAAACAAAAGCATTTTTGTTGGTTAATTTAGGAGCAATTAACAAAGATACTAATTTAAGAGAACTTTGGTGCAAAAAGCATGACACATTTGATTGGTATGTTCAGACATCTGTCACAGTAAGAAGACCTATATAATTCTATTTATAAAACTCTGGTTATAATAGACTATCCTATATGAAAATTTCCTTCAATATCACTACTGAATCATCTTTGTTTTTTAAAAAAAATCTACCATAAATCATAGATGACCCCTTCTTTGAATGGCCTTAATGCAATTTTTCTTAAGTACACTGGAATCTGTCAAGTACTTCAACTAATTATATCCTTGAGTAAAATTTTTATCAATAAAAACAATTTTCAAAGTTTGAGAAAGATAAAGTATTACTTTTATCTATTCTATATGGAATCATATTGTTTTTCAGAATTGTAAATAACCTCTAGGTAACTTGTTAAATGATACCAGGGTTTTAGTAATATAGTTCTAAAACCAAAATCCATGGAAGTGAATGTTAACCTTCACAAAAAGGAAGATAATTTCAGGAGTTAAGATCTTGTTGGGTTATTTCTGAAAAGTGCAACACAGTGTAATAATTAATACACCCATATTTCCAACTACTTTAATACATTGGTGACCTGTGATCTGAACAACCAAAATGTTTTCTAACCATTCTAGAAACTCAGTGAGATGCCATTTTATTTGTCTTCATATAGCTTCTATCCTCAAATAGGCATTTGTTTTCCTATTAAGTGGGCTAAAAGCACCTTAAAGGGCACTATATTTCTCATTTTGCATATTTTCGAAGACTTCTACACTGTTTAATTATTAAATGCGTATTCAAATAATGAATGAAGATGCTACAAATGGCTTGACTAAATGTTCTGATGTTAAGTTGGTTGCTTGGTTCATTTGTGGTTAGTAGAAAAATTTTATTCCTTTTAAAGGGAGCTTCTCTTCTTAAATTGTTTTAATGGGGAAAGTACCTGTGTTTCCCTATTGTAGTTGTTTATGATGGAAATATGGACAAGGATGTAATAAACCAGGAAAAATGTGGAAGCTCTGAAGGAAGGAAATCATCCATTCTTCTAGAAGAATGCTTTGTTTGTGTATCATCCATTAAAAAAAAAATTGATTGTTTTTTGGGGAAGGAGAGAAATGCCCTACTTTGCAGGTAGTTTTCATCTAAAATTAACATGATACGTTTTACATACCCAAACTTAGGAAATATAGTCGTTATATACTAGGTTTCTAACAGCAAAAAATTCCTTAACTAGTAAACTAAAACTTATGATAATCATATTTTCATTCATCCCAAAACACCAAATCCATAAAATAAACATATTTTTAAAGTTTTCATACTATTGCAGAAGTTCATTTGTATAAAACAACTGGGGTAAATTTCTCTTTTTTCTAATGTTGTGGTTTGTATTTTAGCAATATTATTTTTATTACTTATAATGACATTACCCTAAAACTTACATAAGGTGGAGCTATAAAACTATACTAGGTATTTACAACTGTCTCCAGAGAGATGGTTCTTTTGGGAAAATCATGAAATTGTTCTTTATTAAAGTAAAAGCTTTGGAGAGATGCCTATTTTGTACTTTAATTTTGGTTATATATGCCTTATATATATGTGTGTGTGTGTGTGTGTGTGTGTGTATGTGTGTGTATATATATATGTACATATATATACATTCAATTACACATTGAATATATATATATATATATATATATTCAGTTACACATTCTAGTAGAAAACAAAGTTATTTTTTAAGTTGCATATTTATCCACACAAACACTATAATCTAAATGTATTTGTTTACCATGTCTAATGAAGAATAACAAAGATAAAATTCAATTTGTACCAACTTGACTATGTCTCAATGACAGTATGGTGGTAAAATTTCATCAAAAAGAGTATTACTTGTTGGGGCGCCTGAGTGGCTCAGTGGGTTAGAGCCTCTGCCTTCGGCTCAGGTCATGATCCCAGGGTCCTGGGATCGAGCCCCGTATCGGGCTCTCTGCTTAGCGGGGAACCTGCTTCCTCCTCTCCCTCCTGCCTGCCTCTCTGACTACTTGTAATCTCTGTCTATCAAATTAAAAAAAAAAAAAGAGTATTACTTGCTGCTGTAAAAAATAGACTTCCAAAAGTTAGAAATCCTAGTTTGTGCATGCAATTCAGAGTGCCAGAAGAGACATTTGATATAATTTTTAGGAGATATAAGAAAAAAGCAAATTTTAAGTCAAAAGTAGAAAAAGTTTAGGCTTCTTTGCTCCTTAATATTATGTCGTCCAACTAATTAAAATTCTGTTTATTTAATGAGAAATTAGAATATAATAGTTATAGCTGCTTTTGCTAGCTTCATTATAAAATGGGATTTTGGGAAATAATAGTTTCAAATGTCTTTATTCATGGTATTTAAAGTTCATTCAACTTTGCTCTCTCTACAAATAGAGGGAAGAAACAAACGATTGGCCATTGTACCCTTGATGGAGGTAGTGAATGAGCCAGCCATAGCACAGTCAAGGCCATTTTTCTATTTACAAGCTGTATAGAAGATGGATCTTTCAAATAGAAAACTGTGTTGCTGGCTACCAGGTTCAATAAAGAAGTACTACCAGACATTTTATCTCCTCTCTTCCATGGATTGCATACTTAAATAAATTTTAAAAAGGAAGTTTTTTAGTCATGTTCAGTGACCTAACACTTTGAATTATAAGAAATGGAGAAGAAATTTAAAGTCTACATTTATATAAACTTACCTTAAAAAATGATTCACAGCACCTGATGATACAGCAAACTTCACAACATTTGGTGGTTCAGCTTCTAATATAATGTCAAAACTAAGGAATGGAATATGTGAATTGGAGTGAAAGTTTAAATTGGTAGGATCCTTGATAACAATGGAATTCTGGACCTTTGAGAAATCTTTTAAAAAGCCAGATTCCTTGGCATCAAGGACATCCTTGGACTCAGTAGTATACTTAAGGCTAACAGAATCCATGGAGCTAGTAGTGTCTTTGAGGCAGGCACCAAATTTGTGGTTATCAAAAATTGTATAATTTATACTAAGCTTAGATGAATCAGAAAATTCAGAGGTGGTCAAATTTCCAGCTGTGGAAATATAGTTTGTGCTGGCAGCAAAAGTGGGGTAGTTACCATTAACAATATTGGGAATGGGGGAACTGGCACTGATTTCCAATTCAGGCTCAGAGAGATTATTAATATTGCTAGTATTGGTAGAATTATGAACATTATGGATATTTATGGCATCATCATTTGTATTGGTGACAAGATTGGATCCAAAGACATGAGTTAATCTAAGGTCATGGTTAGTGCCTGAGGCATAGGTGGTGCCAGGAGTAGAGCTAGGGTTAATAGCACCACTACAACTGGTTGTATCGCTAGTGTCTGTGGCATTGACAGTGGTAGCTGTAGAGCTAGGTTTGGCAGCATAACTGTTTCTAGCAATATAGTTGACATTGGGTAGAAGGATAGCACCTACTGCATGGATGAATCCTGAGACACAGTCAAGATCTGAGTCACAGTTTGGGACAGCTGTATAGTTGTGGTCAGTAGCAATGGTGGGTTTTCTATCATACCTGAAATCAGCATACTTGTTAGACCTAATTGCACTACTGTGACTTGTAGTATTACTAGGCCTAACATTAGAGTTAGAGTCAGGGTCTATTTTAAAGTCAGGGCCATTGTTATTGGGGCCAGGACAACTGAGGTTGGGGCCAGAGCCATTGTTAATGGACTCAGGGCAGTTGGGGCCTGATCGGATATTTTGAGGGTCAGAGGCATTGTTTTGGGGGCCAGATCTATTGATTTTAGAGCCAGGTCTATTGTTGAAGCCAGCACCATTAATGGAATCAGAAGTGTAGTCTAGGCCAGTTCCATTTTGGAGCCCAGAACTATAGTTTGTATTAAGACCACTGTTGCTATTAGCAGTACAGTCCAGATCAACACCACTGTTTAGGCCAGAGGTACTGTCTGAATTATTGGTGTGTTTTTTCCCATCAGAATCAGTGCCATATTTGGAGTTAACATCATTGTTAGTGGCATTATCAAGGTTAGAGTCAGGTTCACTGTTGGAATCAGTTCCATTGTTAGAATCACCATCACTGTTGGAATCAGCTCCACTTGTAGGGTCAACATCACCACTGGGATCAGATCCATTGTCTGTGTCTGCATCTTTTTCAGCATTGCTATCTTTGGGATCACTGTCATCAGGGTCAGACTTATCTTTGGGATCTTTCTTATCTTTGGTGGTGTTATCATCCTCAGAATCTACTTCATCTTCAGGATCTTTTTCATCTTCAGAGTCTGTCTCTTCTTCATGGTCTGTCTCATCTTTGAGAAGAGGCTTCTCTTTGCCATTGGCCTTATCTTTGAGATTTCCAGCACTGACTAATTTAATTTCATTGTCAGGATTGGCCTCATTTTCAAGTTTAGTGGTAAGGTTAAACTTGCCCTCATTTTCAAGGCCAGGAACATTGCTGGTGTCAGTAACACTCTCTGAGACAGGGGTACTATGGTAGCCCAGGGTATTTTGAGGATTCATGGGAAAGGTACTGGTAACAGTACAGCCTATGAGATTTTGAAGAGCTGAGCAACTTTCACAATGTAAATAAGAAGTTGAACCCAAGGAATATTTATAATCCTCTCGATGTAAAGGACAGTGGATGCCCACAGGATGTTTAGGATCCAGGGATCGAGATAAAGGGCTATTCCGAGAAGTCTTATGATGTCTAATAGATTTGGGGCTCAGAGAATATTTAGAATCCAAAGGAATTTGGAGATGTAAAGTATAGTCAGGGTCTGAATCATCATCAGAATTTACAAGACATTTATGAAAAGAATTATTGATTTCCATGAAACATTTGGAACATATAGGAGCTCCAGTGTCCAAAGAGTATGTGTTGTTTCTGTGAGTCTTGGGGCATACATCAGGCCAAGGGCTCATGGACATAGGATGGCAGAGAGATGCTAAGTCTTCAGAGGTATAATCTTCAACATTTAAAGGAGGAATAGGATTCATTTGAAACTGGGAACTCTGAAAACTTTGTGGGAATCTGTAGTCCTTGCAAGGAATTTTACATACTGAAGTTTTGTGCCTGACATTTCTGTGATGCTTGGTATCCATGACTATGTTTGGGATTGGAGAAAGGCTGTGTCTGTGCTTTTGCTTTAACTTTTTCTGTGATTTTTGGTTGTCACTGAACTTTGGAGATACCTCTTTAGATCTCACACTCTTGTCATCATTCAGATATTTTACAAGTTGAATTCTGGATACTGCTAGAAAGAGAAGAATAAAACATGAGCAAGAATAACAAAAAATATAATAAAGTTTTGCTTTGGCATTCACAATAGAACACAAGTCTGTGCTAAGGAAAAAAATACCATTTCTTTCAATAGATTATTACTATCTGATATTTCAAAAGGAGGCCATGATCCTAAATTTTCTTCTGTCCTCTTGGGCTAATTAAGACATAAAAAATGATAGGTGGTCATTTACTTATATTTCTATACCAGATTCATAAAGCTTATACTTTAGGAGATAAATCATTTAATAATAATTCATTGGCAGAATGAAGGGCAAGATGGCGGAGGAGTAGGAGATCGTATTTCAACTGGTGTCTACCAGAGCACTCTGAACACCCATGAAATCAGCCTGAGATGTAAGATTATACACTTCTGGATCTCTACAGGGGCAGAGGATCATCAGTGGAGAGGTACAGAGGAGCTGGGAGTGCGCAGATTGATATTGGAGGATAAACAGAAGGGTGAGGGAGCCACCAGAAGCAACCCATTGGAAAGTAATACTCCAGTGCAAAAGTGCCTTGTGTTTGGGGACCAGCATTAGCTTGGAGACTGGTGGATGAGAAACAGGAAGGGATTAATAATAGCACTCAAACAGAAGAAAGAGATGTAAGGAACAACTGTTGGGATTGGATGGCTCCAGGCATGAACTTAAGCCCACGGTCCCAGGATGGCCACAGCTGATACCCTCCTGCACCTGAGAGAGCCCAGCAGGGGCTGCAGTTAGCAGTCCCTGGGTCCATGGCCACCACAGCTGTCTCAGTTGCCTCCACTGGGGCTGAGTGTATCCAGTATGGACATGGGCTCCAGACAGCAGTGTGAGGAACAGCAGACACCAGGACCAGGCTTGCCCGGACCAGTATCCCTCATGATTTTGGTAGCATGGGGGTACAGAGACAAGTGCAGGACTTGGGCAACCACTGAGACAGTGGCTGGGGGTGCACATTGCCTGTGGGAGATAGATGGCTCAGTGGAGTTTGCAGAGGGGAAGTCTGTGTGTTCTGGACCATCCAGAGAGGAGCAGACTATGGCTTCTTCTGAGGAGGAGGTCTGGGTGTGGACAGCTTACTTTGCTCTGACCCTCCAAAAAGGCGCAAAGAACCATTAAGGAACAAAAACATCCAGAGAACAAAAGCCTGAAAAACCAGTTTCCACAGAGCCCAGCCCTGTGATAGGGGGCAGGGCAACTCAGCCCAAGCAAGACTGACTGAAAAACAACAAGGCAGTCCCCTTCCCTAGAAGACAAGCCAAAAGAACAAGAGGACAACAATCACAGGGTCCCCATAAAACTTTAAAACCCCAGCATCAGGGGAGAACACTATATTAAGCTCCCAGTATTTCCCCACAGCCTGTATATTTCACAGATACAAATTTTCTCTCTCTTTTTAAAAATTTGCTCTCATGATTCTCATTCTTTTATTTCTGTAACCTACTTAACATTTCAACTAGATGTGTAAAACAACATATTCCATAGCAACTTTTTAACTTGAACTCTTTTCATACAGAGACCTTTGTTTCTTTTTCTTTTTATATATATAGTTATAAGTTCAAGGTAGTCCTTTTCCCCTATTCAATACTACCCCATCTATATATATACCAGTTTTAATCTCCCTGTATCTCTGGCAAGTTGAGTCCTCTAACAAAGATAACAAGGTGCACCCAGGAAAAACTGAAATAATCTTCCTTGCCCACATCGAGGGTTTATAACCACTTTCCTGTCTTATTCTTTTGTCAGTGTTTCTGTGTGTTTGTTTTTGTTTTTGAACCTTATAAATCTTATTCTTGGGGTTCATTTGGCTGGGCTTTTCCCTTTTTCTTTTCTTTTTCTTTTGTTGGTTTTTTTGTTTGTTCTTTTTTTTTTTTGTACTTTATAAATCTTATTGTTGGGGCTCATTTTGGCTGTTCTTTTTTTTTTTCTCTCTTTTTTCTTTTTTCCCTCTTTTTGGTGGTGACTTCCAATTGCTCCAAAACTTTCCAGGGTGCACCTTGCCTGGATCATGCTTGGTATTTTCAGCTATACATCCCCTCAACCACCTCTCATCAGAATGACTAGGAGGAGGCACACTCAACAGAGGAAAATTTCAGAGACTGTGACCTCTGCTGAGAACTATTAGATATGGATATAAATAATATGTTGGAAACAGAAACCAGGGTTAACAGTTATCCAGACAATGGCTAGGTTGGAGAAAACCATTAGTGGCAACATAGAATCTCTAAGGGCGGAAGTGAGAGCTAATCTAGCAGAACTTAGAAATGTTATCAATAAAATCCAGTCTAATCTAAATACTCTAACAGCTGGGGTAAATGAAGCAGAAGATCGAATTAGTGGTCTAGAAGACAAACTAATAGAAAAGAATGATTGGGAGATGGCTGGAACAAACAGATTAGAAGTCATGAAAACAGCATTAGAGAAATAAATGATGCCCTGAAACGTTCCAGTGTCAGAATTATTGGGATACCTGATGGGTGGAGAGAGAGAGAGGACTAGAAGACATAGTTGAGCAAATCTTAGATGTGAATTTTTCTAACCTAGGGAACGGAACAAATGTTCATATCCTAGAGGCAAGGAGGGCACCCCCCAAGATCAACGAGGGTAGAAAGACCTCCAGACATATAATTATGAAATTCATGAATCATAAATTCAGAGAAAATGTCTTAAGGCAGCTAGGGGGAAGAGATTCCTTACATAGAGAGGGAGGAACATAAGAATAACATCAGACCTGTCTACAGAAACCTGGCAAGCCAGAAAGGGCTGGCAAGAGATGTTCAGGGCACTAAATGAGAAGAACACACAGCCAAGAATACTCTATCTGGCAAGGTTGACATTCAGAATGGATGGAGAGACATCCTTGTTGTGTTCCTGATCTCAAAGAGAAGGCTGTCAGTTTTTCCCCATTGAGGTTGATATTCACTGTTGATCTTCATAGACAGATTTCATGAAGTTGAGGAATGTTCCCTCTATCCCTATACTCTGAATCATTTTAATCAGGAATGGATGCTATATCCTGTCAAATGCTTTTTCGGCATCAATTGAAAGGACCATGTTCTTTCAAGGTTCTTCTCTCTTCTCTTATTGATTTGTTCTATCACACTGATTGATTTGTGAATGCTGAACCACCCTTGCATCCCATGGATAAATCCTACCTGGTCATGGTGATAAAGAACTTCTAAGACTAGAAAAGACTAAAAAATTATGTGACTACCAAGCTGGCATTACAAGAAATATTAAAGGGGGGGTTTCTATGAAAGAACAAAGAACCCAAGAGTGACATAGAACAAAAATTTACAGAGACAATCAATAGAAACAAGGACTTCACAGGCAACATGTCAATAAAACCTTATCTTTCAATAATCCCTCTCAATGTGAATGACTTAAATGCTCCCATAAAATGGCACAGGGTTGCAGACTGGATAAAAAGATAGAACCCATCCATATGCTGTCTATAAGAAACACATTTTGAACCTAAAGATACTATCCAAAGCAATCTATACATTTAATGTAATCCTTATCAAAATACCAACAATATTTTCCACAGAGCTAGAACAAACAATCCTAAAGTTTATATGAAACCACAGAAGATGCCAAATAGTCAAAGCAATCTTGAAAAAGAAAAGCAAAGCTGGAGGCATCACAATTCCAGACTTTAAGTTATTTTACAAAGCTGTAGTGATCAGAACAGTAAGGTACTGGCACAAAAACAGGCACATAGTTCAATGGAAAAGAACAGAAAACCCAGAAATGAACCCACATTTATATGGTCAATTAATCTTCAAGAAAACAGGAAAAAATATCCAATGGAAAAAAGACAGTCTCTTCAACAGATGGTGTTGAGAAAACTGGACAGCAACATGCAAAAGATTGAAACTGGACAACATTTTTACACTATACACAAAAACAAAATCAAAATGGATAAAAGACCTAAATGTAAGACAGGAAACTATGAAAATTCTAGAGTGGAACACAGGCAGTAACTTCTTTGACATTACCTGTAGGAACTTTTTTTCTAGCAATGTCTCCAGAGGCAAGGGAAACAAAAGCAAAAATAAACTATTGGGACATCATCAAAATAAAGAACTTTTGTACAGAAAGGAAACAATCAACTGAATTAAAAGGCAACCTACTGATTAGGAGAAGATATTTACAAATGATATACCCAATAAAGTGTTAATATCCAAAATATATAAAGAATTTATAAAATTCAACAAACAAAAAAATCAAATAATCTAGTTAATAAATGGGCAGAAGACATGAAGAGATACTTCTCCAAAGATGACATACAGATGGCTAACAGACACATGAAAAATGCTCAATATCACTCATTATGAGGGAAATACAAGCCAAACCTATAATGAGATATCACTTTGCACCTGTCATGATGGCTAAAATTAACAACACAGGAAGCAACAGGTGTTGGAGACGATGTGGAGAAAGGCGAACCTTCTTACATTGTGGTAATGCAAACTGGTGCAGCCATTCTGAAAAACAGTATGGAGTTTCCTCAAAAAGTCAAACGTAGAACTACCCTATGATCTAGCAATTGCACTACTAGAAATTTAACCAAAGGATATGAAAATACTAATTTGAAGGGGCACATTCTCCCCGAGATTTATAGCAGCATTATTGTTATAGCAGCATTATTATAGCAGTAGTATTTTTTTATAACAATAGCCAAATTACGGAAATAGCCCAAATGTCCAATGACTGATGAATGAATACAGAAGATGTGGTGTGTGTGTATGTATGTATGTGTGTGTGTGTATATATATATATGTATATATATATATATATATATATATATATATATATATATAAAGTGGAATATTATTCAGCCATAAAAGAGAATGATATCTTGCCATTTTCAACAATATGGATGGAACTAGAGAGTATAATGTTAACTAAGTCAGTCGAAGAAAGACAAATGCCATATGATTTTACTCACATATGGAATTTAAGAAACAAAACAGAGGAACATACTGAAAAAAAAAGGCAAACCAGAAGACCCTCATACCTAAGGAGAACAAACTAAGCATTACTGGAGAGGAGGCAGATGAGGAGAAGATTAAATGTTTGAGGGGTATTAAGGAAGGCATTTGTGATGAACACTGGGTGTTGTATGTAAGGGATGAGTCACTAAATTTTATACCTGAAAGTAATATTACACTGTATGTTAACTAACTGGAATTTAAATAAAAACTTGAAAAAAATCAATTTTATTTCTATATACTTGCAATGAAGAATATTTGAAAAAAATTAAAAATTCCATTTATAATAGCATTAAAAATTAAAGTTTTCCAACAAATTTAATAAAATATGTTCAAAAACCATACTTTAAAAAGTATAAAATATTATTGAAAGAAATTTTAAAAGATCTAAATTAATGGGAAGCATTCCATGTTTGTGGATCAGAAGACTTAATATTGTTGAATGGTAATACTTTACAAATTAATCTACAGATCAACACAATCTCTATCAGAATCTCACTTGACTTCTTTTAATGAATCAACAAGCTGGTCCTAAAACTTATATGTAATTGTAATGGACCTAACAAAGCCAAAACAGTCCTAAAAAAGAACAAAGTAGGAGTATATATACTCCCAGATTTCAAAACATACTATAAAGCAAAGGTAAGACACTGTGGTAATGGCACAAAGACAGGCCTACAGATCAAGGGACTAAAACTGAGATCCAGAAATAAAACCATGGATTTTTGACAAGGAGCCAGTACAATTCCATGGGGAAAAATAGTCTCTTCAACAAGTGGTATTGAGTCAAATGGACAATCACATGCAAAAGAATGAATTGTTCCCTCACATCACACCATAGAGAAAGACTAACTCAAAATGCATGAAATAACTAAACGTAAGAACTAAAAGCATAAAATTATTAGAAATTAATATAGCTATAAATCTTCACAATCTTGGATTGGGCAAATGATTCTTAGATATGACACCCAAATTATGAGCAGGAAAAGGAAAACAATAATTTGGTCTACATTAAAGTTTAAAAGTTTTGTATTGCAAAGGACACCATCAAAACTAAAAAGAAAATCCAAAGAATGGTATAACATATTTGCAACTTACATATATATATATATATATATATATATATATATATATATATGATAAAAAACATGTATTTAACATATATAAAGAACTCCTATAACTCAATAACAAAAATAATAAAATATAAGAGTACAAAGGAGAATCTGAATACACATTTATCCAATGTAGATATACACTGGTCAAAAAGCACATAAAAAATGTACAACATTATTAGTCATTAGGGAAATATAAATAAAAATAATCAATGAAATAACATTTCATACCAACTAGGATGGCTAAAATTTAAAAAGTCAATATGGCACCTGGGTGGCTCAGTTGGTTAAGTGTCTGACTCTTGATTTCAGCTTAGGTCATGATTTGAGGGTCATGAGAGCAAGCCCCGTGTCTGCCTCTGTACCCAGCACAGAGTCTACTTGAGGTGCTCTCTCCTCTTCTCCCTCTGCCTCTCCCCCCATTCATGTATGTTATAACTAAATAAATATTTTTTAAAAGTCAGATAACGAAAAGTGTTTACAAGGATGTGGAGAAATAGGAATCCTCATAAAATGATGGTGGAAGTATAAATTTATATTGTAATTTTGGAAAACAGCTTAGCAATTCTTCAAGCAATTAAACATGTAGTAACCATGTAATTCAGCAATTCCTCTCCTATGCATATATTTAAGAGAAATGAAAACATGCTACTTTATAGATTAACCTTGAAACCATTATACTAATTGATTGAATGCAGTTTCAAAGGGTCATATATCATATTATTCCACTCATATAAAAGGTCCAGGATAGGGAAATCTATAGAGACAGAAAGCACATTAGTGGTTCCTTAGGGCTAGGGGGAATGGGAAGGGTAGGCAGATAAGAACTAGAGGGTACAGGGTTATCTTTTATGGTGATAAATTTTTCCAAAAGGGACTGTTGTGATGATTGCACACATCTGTGAGTATACTTAAAAACCACTGAATTAGAGCTACAGTTTTGGGGCGCCTGGGTGGCTCAGTGGGTTAAAGCCTCTGCCTTCGGCTTGGGTCATGATCCCAGGGTCCTGGGATCGAGCCCCACATCGGGATCTCTGCTTAGCAGGGAGCCTGCTTCCCTTTCTCTCTCTGCCTGCCTCTCTGCCTACTTGTGATCTCTGTCTGTCAAATAAATAAATAAAATCTTTTTTAAAAAATTTAAAAAATTAAAAAAAACACTGAATTACATAGTTGAATGGATGAATTATCTCAGGAAAGCTATTAAAAAAAAAAAACCTACTCTGGATACTGACAAACTAATGAGTTTCCCTGGCAGACAGCATCTCACATGTGTTGTCATAACTTGGTAGATAAATTAAATGAATCTTGCATGACTCCACTGGGAAAGGACTCTTGGAACCTTGTAACTAGTTTCTGTTAATTTTCACTCTATGTGCCTTTTCTCATTACTAATTTTATTTTATTGTATGATCTTTTGCTGTAGAAAAGTTTAATCTTGAGTACTACTGTATGCAGAGTCCAGTGAATCCTCCTAAAGAATGATTGTATCTGGATATTGCCTTGGGGATCCCTGATACAATAAATCCTGACTTAAATTTTTCTAAATATTGACAGAAAATATATAAAATCATTAGGCAATTTCCATCGAATATACTCACCTTTGTTATCAATTTGTCGTACAGTATTTTCTTCTTTAGTTTCCTTTCTTTGGCTAAATGGAGGTGACAAGAAAACAGGCCTCCAAAAACCTGTTAACATATTAAAAAGACTCAATTATTTTCCAATTCCTAATAAAATAAGATTGTAGAAAGGAAAAGTTTGTATGATTCTGCAGTGAAAAAAAAAATTTCTGATAATACTATTTTTCTTCAAATACTATATTTATTAGTAATGGGGATCCTCTTCCCAATTTTCATGGAGTTTATTATAGCAATATTGAAAACTAAGTTAACAATATCCTGCCATAAGGGTGCCTAGGTGGCTCGGTTGGTTCAGCCCCTGACTTGATTTCTCCTCAGGTCATGATCCGTGTTGTGGAATCAAGCCCTGCACTGGGCTCTGTGCTCAGCATGGGGGTCTGCTTGAGATTATTTCTCTCCCTTTGTCTCTGCCCCTCCCCACATACACACACACTCTCTCTCTCTCTTTCCCCCCTCTCACTCTCTCAAAATAAATAAAATCTTTTAAAAAATTCTACCATATACTGGTGATATATTTGCCTCATGTAAAAATTCAGCAGATTCTCAGTTCACCTCCTCTAAAAAGTCTGTAGACAGTTCTTGTCCTAATAAATGAAATACTGGGTGTAAAATTGCCTAAGAAGTACCCATTAAGATCATTACTATCGAAAACACAAAAAATGAGTGTTCGTGGGGATGTGAAATGGTATAGGTATTGGAACCCTTGTGCACTGTTAGTGTGAATGTAGAACAGTACAGCCATTATAGAAAACAGAATGGCAAATCCCCCCAAAATAAAAAAATGTAATTATCATATGATCCAACAATTATCCTTTGATTATATATCCCCAAAATGAAAGCAGGATCTCAAAGAGATGTTTATACACTCATATTCATAGTGGTATTGTTCACAAAAGCCCAAAATGGCAGCTACACAACACCAACATCTATCCAGGGACAGATGAATGGATAAACAAATCTGGTATATCCACATAATAGAATATTATTTATTCTTAAAAAGGAAGGAAATTCTGACATATGCAACAACATGGATGAATTCAAGGACATTATGCTGATTAAAGACGGGAGGCAAAAATATTGTACATGAAATAAATACTTATATAAGAAGCTTAGTCAAAATCATAGAGAAAGGAAACAAACCAGCACAGGGAAAAAATAGAGTGGCAAACCAAGAAACAGACTCTTAACTGCAGAGAACAAACTGATAGCTATAAGCAGGAGGTGGATAGGGGATGGGTTAAATAGGTGATGGGGATTAATAAGTGCACTTGTGATGGGCCCCAGGTGTTGTATGAAGTGTTAAATCACTAAATTGTAATTTAGTGAAATTAATATTACACTGAAACTAATATTATACTGTATGTTAGCCAACTGGATCTTAAAAACTTAAAGAAATCATAGAGAAAGGAAATAGAATGGTGGTTGTTAGGGACTGAGGAAAGAGGGAAATGGGAAGTTACTGTTTAATGGGTGTAAAATTTGTTTCACAAGATGAAAAAAGTTCTGGAGACTGGTTGTACAACAACATGAATGTATACGCCATTGAACTGTACACTTTAAAAAAGGTCAAGATGGTAAGTTTTATGTTATGTATAGTTTACCACAATTTTTTTAATGAAAAAAATAGCTGGGGCACCTGGGAGGCTCAGTGGGTTAAATCCTCTGCCTTTGGCTCAGGTCATAATCTCAGGGTCCTGGGATTGGGCCTGCATTGGGCTCCCTGCTCGGCAGAGAGCCTCCTCCCCTCCCCGCCCCGCCGCCTGCCTCTCTGCCTACTTGTGATCTTTGTCTGTCAAATAAATAAATAAAAATATTTTAAAAAAATGACTAACAAGGGGCACCTGGGTGGCTCAGTGGGTTAAAGCCTCTGCCTTCGGCTCAGGTCATGATCTCAGGGTCCTGGGATCAAGCCCCACATCAGGCTCTCTGCTCAGCAGGGAGCCTGCTTCCTCCTCTCTCTCTCTGCCTGCCTGTCTGCCTACTTGTGATCTCTGTCAAATAAATAAATAAAAAATCTTAAAAAAATTAATGTTTAAAAAAATGACTAACAATAGGCTATGGCAGGGTGTGGGGGTGAGAAGATATAGAAATATGTTCATATCAAACAATGGAGACTTCAATAATGCAAAAACGATAGTACTTGGTATAAAAATTTAAAGTATACCAAAAATTCTAAACATAATTATAACAAGCATAGAAGTTGAATATATGTGTTGTTATTAATGAGCTTCATACTGTTCTCAGGAAAGGCATTTTATAAAAAAAGATAAAATAAAAATGTGTTTTGTGGGGTGCCTGGGTGGCTCAGTCATTTAAATATCTGACTTTGGCTCAGGTCATGATTCCAGGGTTCTGGGATTTAGCCCCACCTCTGGGTCCCTGCTCAGTGGGTAGCCTGATTCTCCCTCTCTCTCTGCCCCTCCTCTGCTCATACTCTCTCTCGTTCAAATAAATTAATAAAAATCTTTAAAAAACACGTGTTTTTTAAATTAACATATAATGTATTATTTGCTTCAGGGGTACAGGTCTGTGACTCACCAGTCTTACACAATTCACAGCACTCACCATAGCATGTACCCTCCCCAGTGTCCATAACACAGCCACCCTATCCCTCCCCCTCACCCCTCAGCAACAAGATAGGATCGGGGAGGGAGACGAACCATAAGAGACTCTTAATCTCAGAAAACACGTGCTTTGTAACCAACTATTCATTTAAAAAATCTATTGTCATTTAAAATCCATGGTCAGAGGAACAAAAAAAAAAACACTTAATTTTTGACCTGGGACATGCAGTAAAGCCATTTTTCCTATCTCTTTACCATATGACAGCTAGAGAAGGGACAGACACAGTGCAAGCTAACTTTAAGAAGAGTGTATTGGGGGCGCCTGGGTGGCTCAGTGGGTTAAAGCCTCTGCCTTCCTCTTGGGTCTCGGTCTCAGGGTCCCGCGTTGGGCTCTCTGCTCAGCAGGGAGCCTGCTCCCCCCGCCCCCCCGCCTGCCTCTCTGCCTGCTTGTGATCTCTCTCTGTCAAATAAACAAAAAAATTTTTTTTAATTAAAAAAAGAAGAGTGTATTGTTCATTTGGGAGTGAGCATAAGTCGCACAAAGAGTAATTTTTCTATACCCATGGGCTTCAGCTTTATTTCTAGGATTGAAAAAATCACATTTAGCCTATCAGTTTATATTGTCAACATATAACAGCTGAAGATGGGTGAAAGCAGCTAGAAAAATTTTGGTTTTATATATGAAAGGTGTCACCTATGGATGGACCATATCCCAATGCATGTTTTGCAGTAATAATAGTCCACAAATTAGATACAGTCTAACTGCAAATATTTAAAATGTTTCAAAGCCTTTTATAAAAAATTGGGCTCAGCTAAAGTGTAATTAATTGACCAGTTTCATGTGGAGTAGTATTTTCTCAGTTAGATTATAAACTTCATGAAGTCACTGATGTAGTTGAGATAACATTAGACTAGGAGATTCTATGCTCTAGCTTAACCACTAATTACTTATGTGACATTTAGGGAAGTAGTCTGTTTGAGCCTCAGTTTCCTCATTTTTGAAGCAGGTATAATAATACTGTACTGTAGTAGCTCTTTCTAAACTAGAAGAACATGAAGTTAAACAAGAGTTGAGATATAAGTAACATACTTAAACTTAAGAACTCAGGCTCTGGAATCAGATAAACCGTTTTGGAGTCCAGAAAAACTCACTTGAATATTTTCGTTTTACTGTTGTCACGTAAAATTGGGATAATACTTTCTTCTTAGTGGAAAGATAGTATATCTTCATGTTTAACAACATAGATTTTGGAGCATGGGTTCATGTCCTGTCATTTATTGTGTTACTTTGGTTAATTATATAACTTCTTTGTGCCTCAGTTTTTTCATTGGTAAACTAGAAATGATAATAGTGCCTACCTCCTAGGGTTGCTGTAAGGTTTTAATGAATTCACATGTGTAATGAATTCACATTTAATGAGTTCACATGTGTTACTCTACTTTAAAAATATATGATATGGAGAAGTCAGTATTACATAGGACAATTTCAAAGACTTATGTGTGGGACGCCTGGGTGGCTCAGTTGGTTAAGCAGCTGCCTTCGGCTCAGGTCATGATCCCAGCGTTCTAGGATCGAGTCCCACATCGGGCTCCTTGTTCTGTGGGGAGCCTGCTTCTCCCTCTGCCTCTGCCTGCCACTCTGCCTGCGCTCTCTCTATCTTTCTGACAAATAAGTAAATAAAAATTAAAAAAAAAAAAGACGTGTAAATAGCATATTAAAATAGGAAACAATGATCATACATGAAATATATATTATTTCAAATACTCTATTTTTGAAAAGTCGCTGGAGTCTATTGAAACACAAAACTTCTTGTTATATTTTCAGAAGGAAGTTTTCTTATGAATGTTTTGGGGTCAAGTTCTTAGTTTTCTTTCCATGCCTTGAATTGTAAGACTCTGTAGAAAATGATTATTAATATGAAGAAAAACATTTTCTGAAATGATAATAGTTCCTTTGCCTTAAGCATACCTTAATACAATGGCTTAGGAAATGGAGAATTATAATTTAATGTGATAAAGTAAATGTGACTAACAAGGTAAAAGCCAACTATTTATTGAAAATTATGAAGCTGTTATAATATTTTTATTATTTTATAAATATTTGTAATCATTATATATATATAATTATTTTATAATGTTTATAATAATTTTATAATAATTGAGAATTATTTTGAGAAAAGCAAGTTAAGCTGGATGTTTATATAGTTAGACTTGGATACATACTTCTTTTCACAGCAACTAATAGTGGGGAAAAGTTTATGGCAATCTCTATTCACCCATTCCAGAATAATGGGAACAAAATTTAACACGTTGTTTTCTAGGCCACAATAACCGTCCTTGCTAATAATTCTCTAATTTTTCTTCTTTTAAGAAGCAGATAACTGAAGAGAGATGATTTGCCTCATTTTTTATAAAGATTTTATTTTAAGTAATTTCTACACCCAACATGGAAATTGAGCTTACAACCCCAGGATCAAGAGTCACATGCTTTACTGACTGAGCCAGCCAGGTTCCCCTATTTGCCTATTTTTAATTTTTAATTTTATTATTTATTTATTTATTTATTTATTTGTCAGAGAGAGAGAGAGAGAGAGAAAGAGCAAGAGAGCACTGGCAGACAGAATGTATTTGCCTATTTTTTTTAAAAAGCATGGGGTGTTATATGCAACTGATGAATTATTGAACACTACATCTGAACCTAATATGTACTATATGTTGTCTGATTGGATTTAAATTAAAAAATGAAAAAAATAAAAATAAACTGAATGGAAATCTAGGATTAAAATGCCTTTTCTCTGAGTTTCTTATGAAATGCTCTCAGGCCCAAATCTGTTAACGCTACTGACATATTAAAAGTGTCATCCTATTATTAATTACACTTGTAAACAAGCTACTTTCAAAAGCCACATGCATTCAAGCTTACCCTGAGGACGATTACCCTTCTTGCGAGCACCTAGCCTTTGTGCTTCATTTTCTGAGTCAATGTGGTGTCTTTCATTGTCAGATACAATCTTGTGCTCTTGTTCACTGTCAGACCACATGAGAGATCTTTTCATCTCTTCATCCATTTGAAGTCTCTTATTTTCAAATATCAAACACTGTTCCTTCTCCATCTCCATCATGTGTGTTTCACTTTCAAACTCATTTTTTTGAAGATCATCTCTATATTTTTCAGAGATATGCTGAAGTCTTTCAAACCTAAATTGAGATTTTCTAGAGCTATCCTGACAACTATCAGAGTCAAAGTCCAATTTTTGTCTTTCAGAGACAGCCAAGCATCTTTTAGATTCAAACCTGAAGCCCATCCATAATCCTTCCAAGTCAGAGGCCTTTTGGCAATCTTCAGCCTTCATCATGTGTTTTGTAGAATCAGAGACTATTCCCAGGCTTTCAGAATCTAAGTCCATTGTACGCTTTTCAGACCAAGAATCCATCCAGTGCCCCTCAATGTCAGTGCTGGCATCCATGACACGTTCCACAGCTGCTGAGGCTGGCCCATATCTTTCTGAGCCTGAGTCCATCTCACATGGTTCAGAATCAGAGTCTGTCATACGTCTCTTAGACCTAATCTTTTCCTGGTGTTTTTCTTCCCCCATCAGATGCACCTCAGATGCAGATGCTGAGTCCATTCCATACCTATCCATGTCTGAGTCCATCACATCCCTCTTAGAATCAGAGAGCATCCAACTTTGTTTGGTCTCCATCAGTCTTTTTTCAGATTCCATCAGGCGTTTTACAGAATCTAAAGTGATTTGGCATTTTTCTGCCTTCAGCAGGTGTTTCACAGATGCAGAAGCAATTGGACATTTTTCTGTATCTGAATCCATTTCTGACCTTTCATTGTCAGAGTTCAACACATATTTTTCAGAGTCAGAGTCTGCCAAGCATTTTTCTGAATCTGAGTCCATCCAGTATTTCAAAGAGTCAAAGTCCATCTGAGATTGCTCAATTCCCTCTAGTTGTTGTTCTGACTCTATCAGATCTTTCAAAGATCCTGAAGCCATCTGGCATTTTTCTGCTTCTAGCAGGTATTTCATTGAGTTTGAGGCCATGGGACATTTTTCTGAGTCTGAGTCCATTCCCCATATTACTGACTCAGAGTCTTTTAAGTGTTCTTCTAAGTCAGATTCCAAACCAATGCCTCTATCAGAGTCAGAATCAATCACACATCTTTCAGAGCCAGAGTCCAGTGGCGGGGTGTCATTTTCAATTATTGTTAGGTCCTGGAGACTTTTATAGTCCAAAGAACCAGCTGAAGTTTCAGAAATTTTTGTGTCTGAAGCTTCTGTTTCGGACTTGCTTCCTTCATCATGTGACACCATAACTGCTCTTTCATTACTTGAAGAAAAGACAAACATGAACACCTTAAAAATATTCATCAAATGTTAAACGTCAAATATTTTCTTTGTTGAAAACCTCTCTGTAGGAAAATATTATAGAGTATATATTTCTATCTATTAGACTGTAGAAAGCAAGAAACACCACCAACATTCTTGTGAACAAACTGGAAGAATATCAGTGTAAGCAGGTTTTACACTTACTTGAATTTACCTTCACATTAACTGTTCTCCATTACAACTGATAGATTGCCTAGGATACTTCCTTGCAATGTATTATTTTCTTGTCCCTGTCTAATTAATGCATCATTATTTTGGGAATTGAATATCATGTTAAAAGAGTAGTGGGAGATAAAACAAACTATTTTTATATTCTACTTCAAGTTAAGATTGTATGTTTGTAGATCTGGTTATTAGTGAGGCTTACCTTAGAGCATTGAGCCTTTTTAGGGAAAAATATTCAAATTTGTCAGGTGCTATTTCAATTGGAAGGGACACATGTTGAAGTGTAAATACAGGTTCACTTGATGAACTAATTGTAGTTATTGGCTGCAAAGCAAAAGCGAAAAAATCATAAACCAAGTTATACTTTCTCAGGTGGATTTACGATGAAACACAGAACACTGAGGAATTTTGATTGAGGGGAAGATACCACTTAATTAGCTGTACTTGTGCTTAAGGGTAAGTCATGGTGAGAACCTCTCCAAAAAAGGAAAACTTCAGAACTAATATTTAAGTATAAGGGTGAACATGATAGATACATTATGAGGTAGCTTCCTAGCCTCTACTTTTCCAAGAACTAATGGCCATTTCCAATGCTGCATTGGTACTCTGTTACCCAGTCCCTTGGTTGTATGAAGCTGGAATTTGACTCAAATTGGGGCAGATTCTCTTTCCTGGGGATTTAGAGTTAGAATTCAGAAGTTATTTGTTTGTTTGTTATTCTTGTTGTTATTCTGCTGGTTGTTTGAAATGGGGATAGGCAATCTCAGGCACCACAAAAACAACAACAACAACAAAACAAACAATGATTGTCATATGCCTAGAGAAGTAGAAAAAAGCCATTTGTGTAGAGAATGTGAAGAATAAAACAGCCATAAATAAAGGAGGTTCAAACAAGAGAACATATGCCTCTAGAGAAACAGATGAAAACATTTTTCTTGATTCCAGTTCCTCCTAAGTGTTAACTTTACTTTCTGCCCTTGAGTTCTCCATGGTAATCATGATCCCTGGCTTGAGTTCTTATCAGACCATTTCGTTTTTGCTCAAGCTAGTATGAATAGGGTTTTGTTCTTTTCAACCAAAAGGATTCTCACAGACATCATAATTACTGTTAATATTCCACTGTTAGCTTCAAAGTAGAACATACCTAATAAGTATGTCTTTTAGGTAAAGAAAGAGTCCAAGCACAGAAGAGAACGTTGAAGAATGATCAAAATGAATTTTATCTATGCAAAAAGCTTTATTCCATTTTCAATGAAAACTGAGCAAAAAATTATAGACTTATAACATTTAATTTAGGTATGTTATAAGAAAAAATATTCCACGAGGTTTAATATACTCTCCAATCGATTATAATAAAAGGTTTGGAATCTCCTGTCTCAGCAGATAATTATGAAGCTCACATGAGATAATGATTAAGAGAAAACACTCACTATGAAAACAGGTAAAGACATAAAATGTAAAAGATTAACATAAGAAATAGAAAGGTAATGTTGATTTACATGGCAAACAAACATGAAAAATATTGACATTTGCACAACCTGGGGAAAACAGATAACAAACTTCAGGTGTTTCTAAACATTGATCTAAAACATGTCAGTATGCAGAATTTCTTTAACTCCTATTCTCAAATCATAGTAATAACTTTTCCATTATTATTGCAATTCACTAATTTTCATCAGCTTGAAAGTCAAGATAAAGATTAAAGGGTGAAGAGGGACGCCTGGGTGGCTCAGTTGGTTAAGCAGCTGCCTTCGGCTCAGGTCATGATCCCAGTGTCCTGGGATTGAGTCCCACATCGGGCTCCTTGCTTGGCGGGGAGCCTGCTTCTCCCTCTGCCTCTGCCTGTCATTCTGTCTGCCTGTGCTCGCTCTCTCTCCCTCTCTCTCTGACAAATAAATAAAATCTTTAAAAACAACAAAAAAAACCTCTAAAAAAATTTAAAGGGTGAAGAAAAATACAAGCAGATTTTATTCAAGGGGTGCAGGGTAGCTCAGTTAAACATCTGCCTTCTGCTCAGGTCGGGTTTCTGGAGTCCCAGGATCAGGCACTGCATCAGGCTTCCTGCTCAGGAGAGAGTCTGCTTCTCCCTCTGTCCCACTGTGCTCGTTCTCTCTCTCTCTCTCTCTCAAATAAATAATTAAATATTAAAATATTTTATTCAACTATACATAATATATGCTTAATAAAATAATATTTGCCTTTATAAATTGGTAACTAACATATTTTCATGTATTATATTTATCAGGCTACCAGGCCACCTGAGGAATTATACAGATAATGTTTCTACTCTTTCCAAAAGAACCTAGGGCAGCTACATATTCTACTACATTGATAAAAAGCTCTAACAGAAAATACAGTAAATATGGAATTCACAGTGGTTATTTAGGATTGGCACACTGCCTGAAGTTTTGGGTACTATGACTGCCTTTTGGAATACTAAACCAAATATGTTCCTTAGCAGGAATACTTTCAAAGATGGTACAGAGTATTAGAAAGTTTAAGTGTTCTTCCCAGTAATACCACTTTCTAGAGATGACACTTTTGAAATATATTTTTGCTAGTTAATTAAACTTCAACTAGCATCAAAAGAGGGGTAAGGATACTTACAAATTCATTAATTAGAACCCTGTAAAAGCTAATCTACCTTTATCTCCAAGACTGTCCTTTCCTGAGAACTGTAATTCTGTACAGTACTGAGACATTTTAATCGAGAGAAAAAATTTGTTGTGAAAACTAAATTCAAATAGATTGTTAAATAAATGTGTCCAACTAATGAATCTATATAAAGTTGCCCCCTCTTTCTAGACAGTTGCTTCTTTCCTCTAAAGAATATTAATTCCACAGGTTTTTTTTTTATTATGTTCAGTTAGTCAACACATAGTAGAACATCATTAGTTTTTGATGTAGTGTTCAATGATTTATTAGTTGCATATAAAACCCAGTGCTCATCACAACACATGCCCTCTTTAACACCCATTACCTGCTTACCTTATCCCCCCCACCCCCCCTCCCTTCTGTAACCCTCAGTTTGTTTCCCAGAGTCCAAAGTCTCTCACAATTTGTCTCCCTCTCTGATTTCTTCCCATTCAGTTTTCCCTCCATTCCCCTATGGTCTTCCACACTATTCCTAATGTTCCATATATGAGTAAAACCATATGATAATTGTCTTTCTCTTCTTGACTTATTTTACTCTACTGTTTTATGCTATACACTAAACCAATTTTCAGTTAAGCCTGTAAAGCTCTGTGTAAAGGTGTATATCCTTGTTTTTCCTTTATCTATATCTGCTATTTTACTGCATCTTATATAGAACTAAGTTGTAATTTCATTCTATAATCTTGAAAAATTAGTTTAGTTATTAAGATGAAGAAATTTATTAGACCATTTCTTTATAAGATAACATCAGTGCCATGGCCACATACCTATAATATATAGTTGTATCCTAATTAACCATTGTTCTAAAACAAATGGACTCATGGGTTATGTAGCCTCAGAGTGTAAAAGATGACTCCCAGGTGAACCCCCAAGTGCATGGGGAATGGGAAAATAATGAAAGGGTTTCATTAACAAGCTATATTATATAGGAAGCTTTTTCTCCATAATCTGTGCTTTTCTAGTAAAAAGTATCATTGTGTAACTAATGTTAATCCTTAATGCAATTACTTAAAAAGGAAGTCAAAGCATGTGAATTGTAAAATTTTGAGGATTTTAAGGTAAATAGGGAGTTTAAGGGGAGCAGGGATAGGTCACGGCAAGGAGCCCCTTCAGTTTCTAAAAGATGTAGGGCCTATAGTCATGAAACTTAATTCTTAAGTGGTCCTCCTTTTGGTAAGCTATCCCCACCACTGTACATTGTACATTTCCCTAGCGGTTTACTTTGGGAAAGTATCATTAGTAAGAATGCCCATTTACAATTTGATGTCAAGGAAAGAAGCCAGAATATCCAAGTATTTTCAACAACCACCCTAAGTATAGCCTAGTTTAAGAAAAAAAAAATGAGTTAGATGAAATGTTGATAAACTATGCCCTGTGAGCTAAATCCAGCCTACTCTATGTTTTTGTATGCCCTAAGAGCAAAGGAAGACTTTCATGCTTTAAAATTGCAAAAAAGTGAAGTGCAAAAAGTCTATTGGCCCATCATGGGGAACAGTTCCTTCAACAGTTGAGGAGACAGTGTTTTGGCCTGAAAAGCCCCAAATATTTAAGAACTAGTCCTTTACAGAAGAAGTATGCCATCCTCTGAACTACACGATTTCCAATGACTTTTCTGACTCAGAGTCCATGAGCTTGTTCGTAAGCAAGATTAATAGCCTTTTTAAAGTACTTTAAGATGGTTTTCCATGTAGAGAAGTGATCAATTTGCTTAAATTTATGAGAGTTCAGAGGCTTCTTTTTGCATCTTTAATGGTATTGAAGTCATAGATTAGTTTTCCCCTAGAGAAATTTGTGATTTATGCATCTAAAAATACGATTTGTGAGTTGCTTAAGAGGGATTTTCTGGATTGAAGAAAAAAAGTTATCCAATTAATTCACAAACACTATACATGGAGAAGCCTTTTTACATTAAAAGACTTCATAGAGGGGTGCCTGGGTGGCTCAGTTGGTTAAGCATCTGCCTTCAGCTCAGGTCATAATCTCAGTGGTCCTGGAATCAAGCCCCGGGTTGAGGTCTCTGCTCAGCAGGAAGTCTGCTTCTCCCTCTCCCACCATACCCTGCAGGTCTTACTTGCTTTCTCTTGCTCTCTCTTGCTCTTTCTATCTCAAATAAAAAAAATTAAATCTTAAAAGAAACTTTATGGAATTATAGAGTGCTGAACCACCCAAGATTTTTTTTTTTGTCCTACACCTAAAAGCTGATTCTAAGAGATGCCAAGAGAGTAAGGGGGTTGATTCTTAATAATAGACTCTGTTTCCAGAAGAATGGGAATAGGGATCTCACATCCAATGGGATGTGTCTACAAAGATAGTATATAACAAATAACACTCCTCCTTCCTACAAAATGAAAGCTTTCCATTTTTATTTTACAAGCCTCACAGTGCAACCTTCATCCTGTGAGTGAGATAACTGGATATAATATAATCTAGTCACTTCTTCATTTGACAATGCTGTCATCACTCCCTACTAAAATCTCTTTTATTCATACATATTTTGTCAAACTACTCTATAACATATGAAAGATTAGGACGGCCTAAAATGATCACAGACTTGGGGCACCTGGGTGGCTCAGTGGGTTAAGCCTCTGCCTTCGGATCAGGTCATGATCTCAGGGTCCTGGGATCGAGCCCTGCATTGGGCTGTCTGCTCAGCAGGGAGCCTGCTTCCTCCCTCTCTGTCTACTTGTGATCTCTGTTTGTCAAATAAATAAATAAAATCTTTAAAAAAAAATAAAAAAAATAAAATGATCACAGACCTAAAAATGTAAGGGAGTATTTCAAGTTACATGCCAAAGAACAATAAACATTATTATAAAATAATTACTTTCTATTGGTCTGATTTTTTCTTTTTCCATATACATATATTTGTTTCCTCAATCTTTTCTAGTTATCTATTACTTCAGCAATATGCTTGAATTACAAGTTCTATATAACATGAACATGATTTTATTATGCAAATATAAACCTTTAAAAGCTAACAACTTTCAGGTTTCCAACAATACAATACAATATTTCAACCTTTTATAGTTACTGAGTCATGTTGCACTCTTACAAAATATATTGGAAAAGACACTCCAGAGAAAAACAAATTTATAGTAGGTGCTAAGTAATCTGTAAGCAAGATATTTATTTATTTTTAAAAAGAATTTATTTATCCAATAAGAGAGAGAAAGAGAGAGAGAGCAAGTGAGTGCACGAGCTAGAGGAAGGGCAGGGGGACAAGGAGAGAGATGAATTGTAAGTCAACTCCACACTGAACATGCAGCCCAATGTGGCACTTGATCCCAGGACCCTGTGATCATGACCTGAGCTAAAATCACGAGTCAGATGTTTAACTGACTGAACCACTCAGGCAACTCAAACAAAATATTTATTTATAATATGTTTCTTATTATTTGTGATTGTGAAAGTGTAAGATTATAAATTAAAAGAGATCTATGTTTTATATAAAACATTTATTCTCTACAAAATTTAAAGATATACATCCTGATAGAATCTTTAAATGTGAGAAATATATTAGATTATATTAGAAATATATATTAGATTATATTAGATTACATTAGATTTCTAATATATATATTAGAAATATATATTAGAAATAGATTAAAGTAATTTTGATAAAAAAGTTCACATCAGTTATGCCTTGGATTGTCTCCCAGTTCTTTCCTAGTACATTTATTGTATTATAGGAATCACCCACAGGGATATAATTAACAGTACGAACTATGGAATTAGACTGAGCTGGGTTCGAGTTTGGGCTTTGCTATTTATTTTTGTGTGAACTTAGGGAAGTCACTTAACCTCTCTGTGGCTTTGTTTCCTTTTCAATAAAGTGAGGATGAAAGAGTTGATATCCCTTTTCAACAGCAACAGAAACAATCAACAGAACTAAAAGACAACTTACTAAATGGGAGAAGATATTTGCAAATGACATCTGACAAATGGTTAGTATCCAAAATACATAAAGAACTTACACAACTCAATGTAAAAAAAATAATAATCCAATTAAAAATGGGCAGACATGAACATTTCTCCAAAAAAGACATACAGATGACTAACAGACACATGAAAAGATGCTCAACGTCACTCATCATCAGGGAAATGCAAAACTATAATGAGGTATCACCTCACACCTGTCAGAATGGCTAAAATCAAAAGCACCAGAAACAACAAGCATTGGTAAGAGTATGGTGAATATGGAACCCTCTTGTACTGCTGGCGAGAATGCAAACTGGTTCAGCCACTGTGGGAGATGGTATGGAGGTTCTTCAAAAAAATTAAAAATAGAACTACCCTATGATTCAGGAACTTCCCTATTGGGTATTTACACAAAGAATACAAAAACACTAATTTGAAGGGATACATGCACCTCTTTATTTTTTGCAGAATTATTAACAATAGCCAAATTGTGGAAGCAGCCCAAGTATCCATAGATAGATGAATGGATAAAGAAGATATGAGATACACACACACACACACACACACGAATATTAATTAGCCATATAAAGAATGAAATCTTGCCATTTGCAACAAAATGGATTGAATTAGAGAGTATAATGCTAAATGAAATTAGTCAGTCAGAAAAAGACAAATACCATATGTTTCACTCGTATGTGGAATTTAAGAAACAAAAAAATGAATAAAGAGAAAAAAGAGACAAACAAAAAAAAACAGACTCTTAACTATAGAGAACAAACTGGTAGTTGCCAGAAGGGAGGAGGGTGAGGGGATTGGGTGAATGGGTGAATTAAGTGATGGGGATTAAAGAGTACACTTATCATCATGAGCACTGAGAAATGTCTACAATCATTGAATCACTATATTATACACCTGAAACTACTATAACACTGTATATTAACTCTATTGGAATTAAAATTAAAAAAAAACAATAAAAAAAGAGTTGATGTGAAGATTTTAAGAGATATAATTGGATTATAGGGTTATAATTGTTGAACACAATGGTAATAAAGTGCTTTATATGTACTTATTATTATTAATCATTCAGTTCCAAATTATCTTTTTTTTAAGATTTTATTCGTTCATTTGACAGAGAGAGAGAGAGAGAGAGAGCACAAGCTGGCAGAGAGGCAGGCAGAGAGAGTGGGAAGCAGCTCCCCACTAAGCAGAGAGCCCGAAGTGGGGCCCTGAGACCAGGACCTGAGCCGAACGCAGAGGCCCAACCCACTGAGCCACCCAGGCGCCCCCAAATTATCTTTAAGTTATAATGTAGCTAAGAAAATTCTGCTTTATGGTAATTTGACTGAGTATTGGTTAGTATTTTACTGAGTTAAATAATTAGTGTATTATAGGGTAGAAGAAATTTAAAACATTTAGTGACCTAGAACATTCAGTTTTTGTTGCTATATACCTGCTTAAGGTGATAATGGGCTATGTGACTCATGCTTTGTCTGCTATTACTCAGAACATTTTCCCTTTCCAGTTAATTTAATTTACATTTGTTTTGTTGGGTTTCTATAATAATTATAGAAGTAATTTTCATCCACAAGATTAGAGATTACAGGGGCGCCTGGGTGGCTTAGTGGGTTAAAGCCTCTGCCTTTGGCTCAGGTCATGATCTCAGGGTCCTGGGATCGAGCCCCACATTGGGCTCTCTGCTCAGCAGGAAGCCTGCTTCTCCCTCTTTCTCTGCCTGCCTCTCTGCCTACTTGTGATCTCTCCCTATCAAATAAATAAATAAAATCTTTAAAAAAATTAGAGATTACATTCTGGTTGCTTCCTAGAACAGCTTTATATTTTGATACAGTCAATGAATAACAAATAGCAGATATGATATACCTTAATACATTTTTTAAGGCTGAGAGGACAAAATTTTTTAAAAAAAAATAAATCCTCCTTTCCCACTCAAATCAGACAGTTCCAAATGAGAAGTAAGATGCAGTAGTTAGACTTCATTGATTAGTGATTTGATGTCATGACGATGATGATCTGATGTCAATATGCTTGTGAAGGTGTCCAATTGAATCACTCTACAGACGTTCATGCTTTCTGAAATATAATTATAGGGTCCCATTTTTCTTAAATGTATTTAAGAGTATAAGACTGATGTAGAAGTAAGTTCCCCAACTGACAATTTATGGTATGTTTGTCATTACATGAAAATGGTAGAATATATGAGTAGCTAAAGACAAAAGATGTCTCATATTCACAAGTACAAAAACACAATTACCAAAGTTATGTGCTACAGTTATGTTGATCTCACTGTTCAAAATTATGAGTTTGTTAGCCTAAATATTTCCTTATGACTTTACAAGTATCAACATATGTATTGATTGAATTTGACTCTCTAAAATAAAATGTAATATTTGTGAACATCTAATAATCTATTTAATTTGGCCATTAATGACCTCAACTAAGCATTTAAAGGAAATAGTTTTTCTGGTGAAGAAAAGCTAAGCAGTGTAGTTGCTGAATTTTCTTTATTTTCTGCATGTATTATAGTTCCTATAATATTTCAGATACAGTTCTTTGTGAATTGTATTCTAAATTAAGTTTACAAAACTTAAAACTTAAATTTATTCCATTAGTTTTTATAAAATCAGGCCCAACTTTGTAACACAATACAGTTTTTGTACTTTTTATTTTCACTGCTTTTTCTTGTTTCTTCTGTATTATTGGCTAGTAGCAAGAAAGGCTACACAGGAAAGACAATGATACTGAATGCTAGGACAAGGAATTAAGACTTGGTATTATGTAGAAAATATAGACGTTAGGGAACCACTAACCCTACTTCTTGTAGCACATCATACTTGAGCTCTAAATATAAAAGGACTATGCTAGCTGCTGCAAAGGAACGCCAAGATAAATCAAGCATGGATCTTCCAAAAAATTGCTGCTACACAGGTTTATGTGAAGAACTAATATAATATATTACTAGAAATAACAAATATCATAAAGAAGATAGAGATAAGTATAGTAGGGGAAGCAAGGGAACATGGTATCTTGCTAGGTGTATCTTGTATATACTTAGTGGAACAGGTGATATTCAAGCTTGAATTTAAAGATAGGTGGTGGAATCTGGGTATGCTAAAATGAGGGAGAAAGAGCATAACAAACAACAAGCATGAGGAAAGGCACAGGAGTAACAAAGCACAGAGCATATAGTGTCAAATTGACATGATCAAAGGGTGAGCAGAGACCAATGTGGGAAATATGTTTGGGAAGGTAGAATTAACAATAGACTAAGGAAGACCTTAAAAGCCATTCCAAAGAATTTTGGCTGTGTTCTGTTGACAGTTAAGGAAATACTGAAGGTTAAGAAGTACTGACATGATTACTTTTATGATTTTAGTGCATAAACACAGCAGCAGAGTATAAAATACACTGATAAGGCATAAAACAAGGGAGAAAACCCAGACAAATACTTTTAAAAGACTGCTGAAAACTTTTTTAAAAAGAAAAAAAAACATCTCTACATTTTCTCTGTCAGGCCCATTACCTTCCCTTTCCAAAGGTGTACATATCCCAATTACATTTTGTTACTGTATTTTATTTTTTATGCTCTTTAACAGAGTTATGTAATAGTCTAAGTGTCTTGTCCAATTAAAAAAGTTGTCAAAACAAGGAATGCTGATTACAGTGGTATGAAGAATATGACAATCTCTCTCTGCAAAATAGAAGTATATAAATGGGCAAAATTAAGGAAGATGGTGGCAGAGTAGAAGGATCCTAAGCTCATCTCATCCCATGAATAAAACTAGATAACTATCAAATCATTGTAAATACCCCAGAAATCAACCTGAGAGACTGACAGAACAAACTTCACAACTAAAGGGAGAGAAAGGGCCACATTGAAAAAGGTAGGGCTTGTGGAAACATGCTGTGTTTTATGATAAGGGAATAAACCAGTGTGTCCTAGCTTCCTTCCTATCTTCCTCCCTAGCTTCCTTCCTTATCTTAAAAGAAGTCCGTGAATCTCAAAAAATCCTAAATTGCATCAATAGTACCCAAAGGTTTACTATGCCTTTTTCTTACATATCAAATGAACAACAAGAAGCTTCTTACGACCAAGGCTTTGTTAACAAATGTTGAATGGCTTTAAAAATGAAAATCTAACTAATGGATCAACTTATTTATTCATGACATTCACTTTCTATCAAACTTGGAGAATCAATTTACATCATAAAATGTTAAATCATTAGCATTATAAGCTGCAACCTAAAACAACTTTTAAGCTGCTCACAGAAACCCTTTCTCAACCCTGAGAAGTGTGGTTTAGGGGAGAAACAGAACATGGTTGCTGCAGAAGGGAGGGAGCAGTGATCACAGAGAAGGGTGAGAGAGAATAGAGCGCACAGGGGAATGCACGAGGAGAATATTTCCCCAAAGCTATTGCCTTAGAAAATGAGAAGCACTGAATTTCACGAGTTCTTGCAATGAGTGAGTTTTAAAGCCTGGAGTAATAAAGATCAGCAGGCATGGCTAAGATATAGCTCTGAGGACACTGCCCCTGGCCCAGGGAAAGAGGCAGGCAAGCAAACTGGGGGCAGACAGCATGGGAACAGCACACAGTAAGGAAATTATTTAATTCTTGGAGACTTTCCCTGAAAGCCAACATTCACTGAGACCCCTCTCTGGGGTCAAAGAAGCTGGCTGGAGCCATTTACCTCACCCAACCTCTCAGTACAAACAGAATAATCTATGGGAAGCAGCAATGCATCACTGGCTGCCTAATCTGTTTACACCAAGGCTTACACCCCTGTGCTCTAGTGGGACTGCCCTTCTCAGCCAAATTTGCCTTAGTCCAAGCAAGGTGGGCACCTCCCCCAGAAGATAAGCACAAGTCCCTGCCCACACATATCTAAACCTGGAGTTTTAAAGGTCAGCAGGCTTGGCTGGGATAGAGCCCAGAGAGTATTGTTCTGTTCCTGGAGAGAAGGCAGGCAAAAAACTCAGAGGCAGATAACATGGAAACAACTATCTGAAAAACACCTGGAGTATGCAGGGGGAAATTATTCTCTCTTCTCAGAGTGCTTCCCTCAGAGGTGTTATACACAGAGAGACCTCTGCAGGGACAAAGGAAATGGTTTATAGCATTTCCTTCCCCTACCCCTCAGCATAAACAAAAGTTAGCTGTGGTAAGCAGCATAGCCCCAAAGCTGGCTGCAAACATGCTTACAATAAACTCCAAACCCTGTGCTCTGGCTGCACTGCCCTGGTCAGTCAAGCTTGCCTCAGTCCCAGTGTGGTTGGCCCCTCTCCCAGAAGACCAGCAAAAAACCCTTGCTCATAAGAAGTCTCCTGACCATAGAGTTCTACAGGGACTCAGTTCTAATGGAAGTAGTATGAGGTTTCATTTCACAAGCAGACCAGAACATACCTAGTTAAAAATCTCCACATTCTGGCCAGGGACTAACCAGTGTCCACAAGAAGCAAGGAAAGACTACAGATGACTGACATGAAAGACAGAGCAGCAAAAACACAATAGCAGAGTGCACGCAGCACACAACAGACACATTCCCCAAAGTGCCAGCCCCTGGACACCACATACACTTCTTCATAACACCACTACATTCAGAAACAGGACATATAACTGACTTTTCTAACACAGAGCAGAAGGCAGAGAAATGGACAAAATGCCAAGATGGAGGAATTCATCTCAAAAGAAAGAACAAGATAAGGCCATGGCCAGAGACTTAAGTGAAACAGATATAAGTAACATGTCTGATGAAGAATTTAAAGTGACAATCATGTATCTGGGCTTGAGAGAAGAATAGAAGACATCAGGAAGACATTTTACCATGGAGATAAAAGAGTTAAAAAATAATCAGAAATGAAGAATGAAATAAATGAGATTGGAAACAGACTTGATAAAACAGATGGCAAGTTGGGAGAACCAAAGGAAGGAATTAGTGATACAGAAGACAAAATAATGGAAAATAGTGAAGCTGAATAAAAGAAAGGAGAATTATGGAACACGAGAATAGGCTTAAGGAACTGAGTAACTCCATCAAATGAAACAACATTTATATAATAAGAGAAAAGAAGAGAGAGAAAAGAGGGCAGAAAATTTATTTGAGCAAATAATACCTGAAAACCTTCCTAATCTGTTGAAGGACACAGACTTCTAAATCCAGGAGGCTCATAGAACTCCCAACAACAACAACAACAACAACAACAACAACAACAAAAAGGCAGGCTAACACCAAGACATACTGCATTAAATTTGCAAAATATACTGATAAAGAAAAAAATCTTAAAAGCAGTAAGACAAAAGAAGTCTTTAATTTGCAATGGAAGACCCATAGAGCTAGCTAGAGATTTCTCAACAGAAACTTGGCAAACCAGAACGGAGGGGTAGGGTATATTCAAAGTGCTGAATGGGAAACATCTGCAGCCAGCAACACTCTACCTAGCAAAGCTATCATTCAAAATGGAAGTAGAGATAAAGAGTTTCCCAGACTAATAAAAACTAAAGGAGATCGTGACCAGTAACCCAGTCCTGCAAGAAATATTGAACAGGAATTTTTGAGCAGAAAAGAAGGACCAAAATAACAAAGATAAGAAAAGATCAGAGAAAATCTCCAGAAACAGTGACAAAGCAATTAATAAAATGGCAATAAATACATATCTATCAATAATCACCCTGGGGGGTGCCTGGGTGGCTCAGTAGGTTAAGCATCTACCTTTGGCTCAGGTCATGATCCCAACGACTGGGATCTAGACCCATGTCCTGTTCTCTGCTCAGCAGGGAGCCTGCTTCTCCTTCTCCATCTACCTGCCACCTCTCTGCTTGTGTTCTCTCTCTCTCTCTGTGTCAAGCAAATAAATAACATCTTTAAAAAAATTATTCTGGGGCGCCTGGGTGGCTCAGTGGGTTAACTCCTCTGCCTTCGGCTCAGGTCATGATCCCAGGGTCCTGGGGTCGAGGCCCGCATCGGGGTTTTCTGCTCCACGGGGAGCCTGCTTCCTCCTCTCTCTCTGCCTGCCTCTCTGCCTACTTGAGATCTCTGTCTGTCAAATGAATAAAAATAAAAATCTTTAAAAAAAAATTATTCTGAACGTAAATGGACTAAATGCTCCAATCAAAATACACACAGTGGCGGGGCGCCTGGGTGGCTCAGTGGGTTAAAGCCTCTACCTTTGGCTCAGGTCATGATCCCAGGGTCCTGGGATCGAGCCCCACATCGGACTCTCTGCTCTGCAGGGAGCCTGCTTCCTCCTCTCTCTCTCTCTGTCTCTGCCTGCCTCTCTGCCTACTTGTGATCTCTGTCAAATAAATAAATAAAATCTTTAAAAAAAAATACACACAGTGTCAGGGTGGGTACAAACAAAAAACCAACCTTCCCCCCCAAAAAAAAGACTCATTTATATGCTGCCTATGAGAGACTCATTCCAGATGTAAAGACCCCTGCAGATTGAAAGTGAGAGGGTGGAGAAACATTTATCATGCAAATGAATGTCAAAAGAAAGCTATAGTAGCCATACTTATGTCAGACAAACTAGACTTGAAAACAAAGACTGTAAAAAGAGGTGAAGAAGGGCACTATATCATAATAAATGGGAGTTGCAACATGAAGATTTAACAATTATACATATTTATGCACCCAACATGGGAGGACCCAAATACATAAAGCAATTAATAAGAAACATAGAGAACATAATTGATAATAGTACAATAGTAATGGGTAAATTTAACACATCACTTACATCAATGGACAGACTGTCTAAGCAGAAAATCAACAAAGAAACAATGGCTTTGAATAACACACCAGACCAGATGCACATATCAGATATATTCAGAACACTTTACCCTGAAGGAGCAGAACACACATTCTTTTCAAGTATACATGGAACATTTTGCAGAATAGATAATATATTAGGTCATAAATCAGGTCTCAACAAATACTAAAAGACTGAGATCATAGCATTCATACTCTTTAACCACAATGCTATGAAACTTGAAGTGAACCACAAGAAAAAAATGGAAAGACCATAAATACATGGAGGTTAAACAACATCCTACTAAACAATGAATGGGTCAACCAAGGAACATAAGAAGAAATTTAAAAATACATGGAAACAATGAAAATGAAAACACAACAGCCCAAAACCTCTGGGAAGCAGCAAAAGTGGTCCTAAGAGGAAAGTATATAGCAATACAGGCCTACTTCAAGAAGCAAGGAAAATCTCTAATAAATGACCTACCCTTACACCTAAAGCTTACAGCCAGCAGAAGGAAGGAATTAAAGAAGATTAGAGTGGAAATAAATGATGTAGACACAAAGAACAAACACACAGAAGAACAGATCAATGAAACCAGGAGTTGGTTCTTTGAAAAAATTAATAAAATTGATAAACATCTAGCTAGACTTATCAAAAAGAAAGAAAATGATCCAAATAAGTAATATCACAAATGAGAGAGGGAAATAACAACCAATACCATAGAAATACAAGTATAAGAGAATATTATGAAAAAGTATATGACAACCAATCACACAACTTGGAAGAAATGGATAAATTCCTAGAAACATATAAATTACCAAAACTGAAACAGGAAGAAGTAGAAAACTTGAATGGACTAATAGTCACAAAGAAATTGAATCAGTAATCAAAACTGCCCCAACAAAGAAAAGTCTAGGGCCAGACGGGTTTCCAGGGGAATTCTACAAAACATTTAAAGAAGAGTTAATACATTCTCAAGCTAGTCCAAAAAATAGAAAAGGAAGGAAAACTTCCAAACCCATTCTATCAGGCCACCACTACATTGATACAAAACCAGACAGACTACACTAAAAAAGATAATTACAGATCAATATTCCTGATGAACATGGATGCAAACATTCTAAAAAAAATGCTAGCAAAACAAATCCAACAATACATTAAAAAATAATTCACCATTATCAAATGTGATTTAGTCCTGGGTTGCCAGGGTGGTTCAATTTCACAAATCAATCAATGTGATACACCATATTAATAAAAGAAAGGATAAGAGCCATATGATCATTTCAATAGATGCAGAAAAGCATTTGACAAAGTACAATATCCATTCATGATAAAAAACCCTCAGCAAAGTAGGGATAGAGGTAACATACCTCAGCATAATAAATGCCATATATAATATTTGTAATTCATTAGGTGGCACAAAGATTAAACAAATCATCACTTATAAAGTGATTATCATAGTGTCCAGTACATAGTAAACACTCTATAGATGAAAGCGAATATTATGAGGGTTAGGGTTAGAGTTAGGGTTAAATTTAGGTTAGACTTAAATTACATTGAGTGTTTCTTTGGCAACAGATGACAGTCCATGTAACTATACTCAAAAAGTATGTGGAGCAGGGGTGCCTGGACGGCTCTGTTACTTAAGCCTCTGCCTTTGGCTCAGGATGTGATCCCAGGGTCCTGGGATTGAGCCCTGCATTGGGCTGCCTGCTCAGTGGGGACTCTGCTTCTCCCTATCCCTCGGGCCCTCTCCGCTGCTCATGTTCTCTTTCTTGCTCTCTCTCTCTCTCTCTCACTCAAATAAATGAATAAATATTTAAAGAAAGTATGTAGAACAAAGACTTTAGTAAATTAAAACTAGATTAAAGACCTAAATGTGAAACTTGAAACCATAAAAATCCTAGAGGAGAAAGGCAGTATCCTGTTTGACATTTGGCCACAGCAACTTCTTTCTAGATATGTCTCCAGAGGCAAGGGAAACCAAAGCCAAAATAAACTATTGGGACTTCCTCAATAAACAAACAAATAATAAACTTCTGCACAGTGAGGGAAATATTCAATGAAACTAAATGAAAACCTTTGGAATGGGAAAAGATATTTGCAAATGACATATCTGATAATGGGTTAGTATCCAAGTTATATAAAGAACTTATAAAACTCAACTTCCACTATATGTTATACCTGAAACTAATATTACACTGTATGTTAACTAAATTGAATTTAAATAAAAACAAAAAAATAATAAAACAAAATATCTTCACTTGAGACTTCATACCAAATTCTCTCAATGAAATTATTTTTTCATGACCTGAGCTGAAGGCAGATGCTTAACTGACTGAACCACCTAGCTGCCCTGAAAAGCATAAACATTTTTATAAAAATATCTCAATAATAAAATTTATAGTTTATTTCCTTATGATATTATTAATGCATATAGATACTTATTCAAGAAAATACACTATGGATAGATGGTTACACTGGTCTTACCTTAAACTGTTTAAATGTTAGTTTTTAAATTTGGCCAGCTATATTTAAGCCCCTTGCAAATTCAATTATTTAATGGAAACTTTTCTTGAGAGCAACTGGATACAATTTTAGGGGGCAGAGTAAAAGTTGTTTTTGAATATTATAGATAGCAACAAATGTTTGCCTTTAGCTTGCATTGAGCATACTAGTTTTGTAAATTACCAAGAGGACAAGTTTAAAAGAAAGAGTCAGAGATTAAGGGAAGGGACAAGATGAATAGACTTCCTCTTGCCTGTAAGATCCTACCACATTCTCTCCAAGGAAATCTTCTAAATACAGATTAAATATTACTTCATGAAAAAATTTTGGATTAGCAGTTTTATTTCTTTTGAATTTCTATAATGCTTTTTTTTTTTTGTAGTTTTGGACAATCATCAACGGTCTTATATTAGCAGCTGGTGAGTCTAACCTGTTTCTAAAACTTGTTATGCCTGGCTGGCACAATCTTTTAAAACACACTTAAATTTGAATCCAGCTACTCAAGTCCATGCTTCCTGGTCCACATCTTTCCAAATCACTTCCAATTTTTATATATCTAGCCTGCTTCAATTATTTAAGATACTTTCCTGAACCCAAAAGTTATCTGATTATATAACCCATGAATTCAAGTTTTGATTTCTATCTATAATGTAAGTTACTAGGAAGGAAAAACTCATAATTTTTACTCTCATTTTTTTAAATCAGTGATTTCAAATAATACTCAAAACTAAGGAGAAGGCTCATTTACACAGATGTTGGGTGAATGAGTAGATTAATAATAGATTAAAACAAAGTTAAGGGAAAAAAACAGAAGAATTATATCTATTATTTTTGTTCTTTCTAGTTATCAATCTGCTGACAAATCTCCAAGCCATTGGAGTTCGTAAAAGTTCGTAAAACTTACAGTGTGACTTTCCCCTGCAGCCTTGGTGGCTATTGATTACATACTAAGTTGCTGAGCTGCAAATTATTATTCTTTGTTAATGGAAACACTGGTAATTAAAAAGATCATATTGATTTATGGCAACTCTCAAACTCTGGAAGAAGTATTAAAGGAATACATATGACTTATCAATGTTGCACAATCCTCTCTAATAGGTCAGTTATTCATTTTTCTGTTTTCTTATTAGTCATGATTAAACTTCCAGTTACAGTGTTCAAAATGTATTTGTAAAAAATAGATAAAAACATATTATACATTTCTGTTTAAGAATAAGAAAAACTGTCAAAAATAATTAAGCACATAGGAATACATTTAACCAAGGAGGGGAAAGATCTGTACACTGAAAATTATAAAGAACTGATGAAAAAAATTAAGGAAGACACAAATAAATGGGAAAATACCCCATATTCATGGACTGGAATGAATAATATTAATTAAAAATGTCTATACTACCCAAATTTATCTACAGACACAATGAGATTCTTGTCAAAATTCCAATGACATTTTTCATGGAAATAACAATCCTAGAATCCTAGAACCACAAAAGACCCTCATTGCCAAAGCATTCTTGAGCAAGAAGAACAAGCACCACACTTCTTAATTCCAAACTATACTACAAAACTATAGTAGTCAAAACAGTATGTTATAGGCATTAAAACAGATACATAGACCAATGAAACAAAATATAGAACTCAGAAATAAGCCCATGCATATACAGTCAACTATTGTTTTAAGATTTTATTTGTCAGAGAGAGAGAGCACACACAAGTGGGGGCATGGCAGGCAGAAGAAGAAGCACACTCCCAGCTCAGCAAGAATCCCAAAGCAGGACTTGATCACAGGACCCTGGGATCATGACCTGAACCTAAGGCAAGTGTTCAACCAACTAAGCCACCCAGGTGTCCCTACAGCCAACTATTTTTGACAAGGGCACCAAGAATATAGAATGGGGGGGAAATACAGTCTTTTCAATAAATGGTATTGGGAAAACTCAATATCCTCATATAAAATATCTTGCACTATACACAAACATCAGTTCAAAATGGCTTAAGTATTTGAATAGAAGATCTGAAACTGTAAAAACCTAGAAGAAACATAGGGAAAAAAGCTTTGTAACTTTGGCCTTAGAATGATATTTTGAGTATGACACAAAAACACGCAAACAATAAAAGTTTTTGAAAACAATTGGGATTACATCAAACTGAAAAGTTTCTGCAAAGGAAACAATCAACAAAACACAAAAAGCAACATATAAAATAGGAAAAGATATTTGCAAACCGTATATCTAATACAGGTTTAATATCCAAAAAATACAAGTAACTCCTACAACACAATGGCAACCCCCCCAATAACCCAATTTAAAAGTGGGGAAAGGACCTGAATAGACACTTCTTCAAAGAAAACATATAAATGGACAACAGATAGAAACAATGGTTTGGTTGACAAACAATTCTTGGTTGACAAGAATCTATGAGACTAGTGAATAAATTGGCAAATATTTATGTTGTAAGCTCTAGATTTTTATCTTAGGTTGGTGAAGGATAAACCAAGTCCATTCTCTGATGGAGGTTAAGTCTGGTTAACAAAGCAGTATCTCCACATAAAATAGAAATAGCAATATGAAGTAGTATGTGAGGACAAAGTTTTATGACATTTTATAGGAGGTGGAATGACCAGTAAAGACCTCATGGAGAAGGTAGAGATTTATTTGGGAGAGAGAGCACATTCAGACAATCAGACCGAATAGAGTTTGACATTTCCAGAAAGATGAAATGGTTTGAGCAAAAGCAAACAAGAAGGAGTGTATATGGGGAATTCTAAGTTGAGTAAGAAGCTCATTAAGGCAGGAGCAGAAAACAAAAGAAGCACACACAACAAAAAATCACTAATAGGATACTGACAGATCAGTGTTGTCATTTTAGTACATGGTTTTGATTTACAACAAAAGGCATCTGGAATTACTTTGCAGGTGATGGAGAGCCATGAAATGGTTTGAGTAGGAGAATGACACTCTATCACAAAGTAGTGTTTATAGAAAGAATAATCTCTTTTTTAAGAATAATCTCTTTGTAGTGCATATAATGGATTATCAATTTGGAAGTTAGATGGACTTGAAAATTACCAGTAATCAATAAAAAATACAAAAATCTGTGCACAATGGCTGTGGAATTTAAATTTACAACCCACTACATGGCTTTATCAAAGTATCTATATTCCCAATAACATACCATGTTTTGTGCAATACAGCAGCAGCAACACCAACAACAAAAACAATGAAATTTGGTTTGCTAAGAAAGGATGATTCACACTCAAGGTAAAGTATACTTTGAAGACTCAAGCCACAATGGATTATGCAAACCTGTCTTGAGAGGGTAAAGGACACAAGGGGAGGTGAACCATGAGAGACTATGGACTCTGAAAAACAATCTGAGGGTTTTGAAGGGGCGGGGGGTGGGAGGTTGGGGGAACCAGGTGGTGGGTATTGGAAAGGGCACAGATTGCATGGAGCACTGGGTGTGGTGCAAAAACAATGAATACTGTTGTGCTGAAAATAAATTAAAAAAATTAAAAAAAAATTAAACTTGAAAAAAAAGAGTATATAAGCATACAATCAACATGGGGGAGAAAAAAATCTGTCAAAATGTTGATGTTGTATTTTTTTAAAAAGATTTATTTATTTATTTATTAGAAAGAGAGAGCGGGCGGGGGGGAATGGGGTAGGGAGGTGGAGGGTCAAAGAGAGAGAATCTTCAAGGAGACTCCCCACTAAGCACGGAGCCTGACACAGAGCTTGATCCCATGACCCAAGATAATGACATCAGCTGAAACCAAGAGTCAGATGCCCAACCCCAACTGACTGAGTCACCCAAGAGCCCCATATGGTTGATGTTTTAAATAAGAAAAAACTCATTTGAGAATGCTCTGATTTAATTTCATGGATGTCTTCTGACATCTCACAAGATGTTTCTCATCAATAATAATGTGTTGCTGATCCTCATTTTTCTATTTAATTGAAAATTAATGTACATTAAAAGGCAAAACCAGGTAGTAACAGCTTTTTCCATTAGCACGATAGGAACCAATAATAATGTAACACAATGAAAAATGATAAGAATTCTGTTTTCATAGAATCACAAAGTATAATAGGATTTTAAGGGCGGTTATTTTTCAGTGAAGGGACTATATTGGCACTGTACTTTGGCCATTCAGAAAATTAGCTAACTTTAATATTGCCAATAATCCCACAGACTTGCCTTGATTTAAGATGGGTCAATCCCTATAAGCTTTTCCGGTGAAAGAGTGGGGAAACCAAATGGAACTTTGTTTTGGAGTGAGCTGATAATAGCACTTCCATAGGCAAATGTTAGGCAATATAAAAATAATATAGCATATTGAATAAAAGCATGAGCTCTGCAGTCAGATTGCCTGTCATTTAATAGCCATGTAATTTGGGACATGTTATTTAAATTCTATGTGGTTCAGTTTCTTCATCAGTAAAATGGAAAAATAATAGTTGAATAAAAGTGATATCTGGTAATAGATGGTAGCTACACTTGTGAGCATAGCATAACATATAGAGAAGTTGAATTACTATGTTGTATAACTTAAACTAATATAACACTGTGTACCAACTATACTCAAATAAAAATATATATACATAATTCATTAGGTTGGTATACAGAATAAACAAATCATCACTTATAAAGTGATTATCAGAGTGTCCCATACATAGTAAACACTCCATAAATGATTGCTATTATTATTACTCAGACCTACATTTCATTAAGTGCTTCTCTGGCAACAGATGACAGTCTATGTAACTACACTCAAAAAGTATGTGGAACAGACTTTAAGTGTTTCAGAAAAGTAAAAATGTCTTTCATTGTTCTAGGGACAAATTTAGTGCTTAGATCAATTATTTCTCTTTTTAAAAAATTTTTATTTTATTTATTTTTTATTTATTTGACAGAGATCACAAGTAGGCAGAGAGGCAGGCGGGAGAGCGGGGAGCAGACTCCCCGCTGAGCAGAGAGCCCGATGCGGGGCTCAATCCCAGGACCCTGAGATCATGACCTCAGCCGAAGGCAGAGGCTTAACCCACTGAGCCACCCAGGCGCCCATATTTCTCTTTATATACCCTTAGGTTTACATTTCCTGTGAAGAGAATATAAAGACAAATAATTGTGGCATCATCATTACATGTGCATGGGGTTTTCCTTTCATAGTCATTTACACACATACAGTCAGCAGCTTGCAAGCAAAAAGCACCTCTAAAGTGTGGAACACACAAGACTTGGGAAAAAACAAAAATGACTGATGATAAAACTTTTCAAATTAGATGTTAATTAGCACCACTTTTGGTCTTGATCACGTAGGGTTTAAAGATTAATAACCCAATGAGAAATGCCTTATCCATATTTTCCCTTTAGAGTTGGCTACTTGGTACTGCATAGCCCCCATTTCCAAAGAAGAACTTAGGATTTATTTCTACCTTTCAAATGTTTCATTATAACACTGATAATATGTGGTTTCTACATAACTATAATCGACTGTATATCTTGTTATCTCAGAAATAAATGTTGTAAATCATATGATGAGAAAATTGCCAATGTGTGTTTATGTGATTCTTAATTGAAGACTGAGCTGATTAGACATAATGATTTAATTATTTCCTAATAATTTATATTTCAGTTCATATTTTGTGGGAATGTAAGTGAGGAATTTCTGGATATTATCTGTGAAGTTGCTTCTATTAAAATAGCTAAACAATTTTATTTTTCTTGTACTTACATGTTATTTAATAAACATGTTTCCAAATTGATTAAATAACAAGGTTCAGGTAAGTAAATAAGTATGTCAATGTGAGAAACTCACTTTGTAACTGTGAGGTAGAGGCTGGAAGAATCTAATTACTTTATAGTCTTGTCAGAAGGACCAGGAAACTTCTAAGATGTACCCTCTGTACATCTGTGTCCTGGAAGAGTAAATAACCCCATCTCATTAGGACTAGATTCTGAGGTCTCCTTTCCTTGGGGAGAGGGATGGATGTGGCTGAATAAAAGTACCAGAACCCACTGTGTTTATCAGGATTTTTTTTTTTTTTGTCAGAGAGTGAGGGAGAGAGAGCGAGCACAGGCAGACAGAATGGCAGGCAGAGGCAGAGGGAGAAGCAGGCTCCCCGCCGAGCAAGGAGCCCGATGTGGGACTCGATCCCAGGACGCTAGGATCATGACCTGAGCTGAAGGCAGCCGCCTAACCAACTGAGCCACCCAGGCGTCCCTATCAGGATATTTTTGGACTTATGTTTTTATATTCTCTGAGCCTAGAGGATGAAATAGTATCTTTGGTTTACACTCTTGTTTATGATTTTCTGGCCTGGCCTTACTCTGGGACCTTGTCCATTCATCCATCCATACTTACATACATTTAATCACATACTCACTTATTCAACAAGCATTAAAATCCTTCTGTGTTTAAGGCACAGTGGTGTTTGCTATAATTACAAAAAAACAATAAGAAAGCATGACACAGACTGACTAGAACACAGTGTGATGAGTTTTCTGACAGTATTATTTACAAATTGCCACATGATCACACACAAAAATAATCTAATTCTACCTAGTGTGTCAGGTAAAATATCACAAGAGAAGTGAAATTTGAACTGAATGTTGAAGAATGAGTAATAATTGCTCAGGCAGAGAAGGAAGGGGCAGGAAATCTGAGCACTGAAAAATTATGAACAAAAGGAAAAAAGAGACAGCACATGGAGTATTTGCTGATGCCGAGTGGTTTAGTATGGCTAGAAGACTAGGATGCAGAGTTGCAGGAGATAAGGCTGGAAATTTGTTTGGGATTATATTTTTTTAAAAAGATTTTATTTATTTATTTGACAGACAGAGATCACAAGTAGGCAGAGAGGCAGGCAGAGAGAGAGAGGAGAAAGCAGGCACCCCGTGGAGCAGAGAGCCCGATGCGGGCCTCGATCCCAAGACCCTGGGATCATGACCTGAGCTGAAGGCAGAGGCTTTAACCCACTGAGCCACCCAGGCGACCTGAGATTATATATTTTTTTTTTATTTTCAGCATAACAGTATTCATTGTTTTTGTACCACACCCAGTGCTCCATGCAATCTGTGCCCTCTCTAATACCCACCACCTGGTTCCCCCAACCTCCCACCCCCCCACCTCTTCAAACCCTTCAGATTGTTTTTCAGAGTCCATAGTCTCTCATTGTTCACCTCCCCTTCCAATTTCCCCCAACTCCCTTCTCCTAACTCCCCATGTCCTCCATGCTATTTGTTATGCTCCACAAATAAGTGAAACCATATGATAATATTTTTAAGGGCTATGTATATCATGCCAAGAATAGGAGCTAGTAAAAACAACAGAGAATCAGAGAAGGTAAAAAAATAATTCCAGGGGCGCCTGGGTGGCTCAGTGGGTTAAAGCCTCTGCCTTCAGCTCGGGTCATGATCTCAGCATCCTGGGATTGAGCCCCGCATCAGGATCTCTGCTCAGTGGGGAGCCTGCTTCCCTCTCTCTCTGCCTGCCTCTCTGCCTACTTGTGATCTCTCTGTCAAATAAATAAATAAAATCTTTAAAAAAATAATTCCAGAAAAAAAATTGTTACATTAAGTTTCAAGGAAGAGTCAACAGAGTCAAATGACAAATATTAGCCTACATTTACTTAGAAAGGAAATAAAGAACTCAGATAGTCATAAATAGCAGTTAGGCCATCTGTTCAATAAATTATTGAATGAATGAATGAATCTTGAATTGTTTTTGTAAGATTACTGAAAGGGAATCTTAACTAGAGCCCATGGTGGAATGATTTTATTTGAGTCCAAATACTGTAATAAAACAAATTCTATCTAGGTTCCTGAATTCAAGCTACATGTAGAATATTGCTTAAATGATAAAGTTTACATATTTATTTCTCCAATAGTTAGCTTCTAAATGCTCTCTAATGGAGAATTCAACCCACTCACCACTGACAGATGTTGAGTTGGAGGCACACAGTCAGGTCCATGTTCTACTGAGAAATTCATTGCTTCAGGTTCAGTGGCAATTGGCTAAAAACAAAGTGAAAAGCCCAAGTTGAGCCTAATGTGCTATAAAAAGGAAACCATAGTTGTTTATAAAAGCCTCGGGCATCTTAATTAACTTTTTAATATTTTTACAAAAAGACATCAGATTCTAAGTTGTGCACATGTATAATCATGATAACATAAATAGTCAACATTCACTGAGTTTTTTTATACATCTGGCATTGTTCTATGTTAACTTCTTTAATTCTCACAACCACCTTATAAATTAGGTACTATTCCTCTGCATATTTAACAGATGAGGAAACCAAGACTGAGATAAATTAACTTGGCCAAAGTCACAAAGCTTGTGATTTGAACTCAAGTAGTCTGGTGCTGGAGCTCACACCTTTAGTTACTAAACCAACCTAATAAATTTATGTCTAAATTTACATTACAAAGATATGAATGGATTTATTTAACAATTCTTATGCAGTGCTTACTATATGCCAGGCTGCTTTTAGTGTTTTAGAAATATTAACTCACTTTGTTACAGCTTAGTGCCATATTAATATTGCGGCACTTAATGAGAACATTTGGAGAAACACACTATGTAGAAATATATAGGATCATTTTAAATTCCTTTCTATTCCTGGAAAAAATTCAAGATTAGTAAACTTCAAAAAGTTTCCATAAATGGAAAGAAGATTTGTCAAAAATGGGACATTTTCTATGTGAAAAATCAACTAGAGGGTATAGAGCTAGATTAGATTATTTTATAAACACTTCAAAATTGAGTTTAAGATATTAGCATCTCAGATTATATGAAAAGCATTATCCTTACACAGTCTGAGTAAATTAGTTCATATCAGAATTAATAGCTCTAAAGCTAGTCAATGATGACATTATAAAATAGATGTTTGTCTCAGTTGTCTTCTTATTATCTATTTATTTTCTCCAATATTAACTTCCAATTTCCCTTAGCCTTTGTTGATGCTAATTCTACCATGGCTGTGACTTCTTTCATGTCACAAAATGTGATCTGATACATTTATCATAGTGCTATGTTCTAAGAACACTTCAAAAGAAGAATTTAATGTAGGCAGAGTGTACTATTATATAAACAAATATATGCTTAATTGTAGACAAGACACTTTGGTTGGAAAATCACTTGAAAATAAGGTCAAACTTAGAGAGCAATAGTTGCTCAGTATTACATTATGTGGTCAACTAATTTTATTATCCAAGTGACAAGTATGTATAATAGTTGACAGTACAGCATTTGGTATGAGTGGTCTTGAATTCTGGCTCTGACATTCATAACCTGTGTACCTTTGGGCGAGTTAAACTCTTTAAGCTTTGGTTTCCTCATTTTAAAAATAGGAATACTATTAATACCTTCCTCACATGGCTATTGTGTAGATTAAAAGAGATAATGTGAATAGAGTGTTTTGTACACAAACTAACACTTACCAGTATTTGTCCTTGGCATATAAAATATATTACATAATAAATAAATTTACAAAGTAATTGTGAAGGATATTCATTCTTTAGGAAAAGCCTCAGTGATTGTGACAAACTAGGCCATAAAAATTATTGGTGGACAATTGGAGAAATATACTATGTATTACATACATTGAGGAAAATGATACTTTTTGATATTAGAGTGGGCTACATTTTATCTTATTTTAGCTCAGTACAAAAGGGTCATTCTCTTTTATTCATTTTCTAATTTACTCCTTATAGAAATTAATAATATGGTTTGAAATTAAATGTCAGGTCTTTGTATGAATTGGAAAAAAGTCAGAAAGGATATGTATTAAATGGTTAATACTGACTACATCTGGGGGAAAGCCTTTCACTTTACTTCATATAATTTTAAAAATGTGGTGGTAAACACGATCAATCAATAAATCATTTGAAAATAAACTATGAAGTCTAATTTTAGTTGAGAAAGAAATAAAATAATATTTAGGCTAGAAATAAAGCACTTTAAATCCTGTTTAGTGAGCATATATATACACACACACAATACATAACACATATATAATATTTACTGTATAGTGTATATTATATGTAATATATAATATATACAACATACAATATTACATATCATATAGTATTTATTATACATTAATTGTACATTAATAATATATTTTATAGTACAGCTGCATATTATAGTATATTAGTTATTATATATTCATACCATATACTATATAACATATACAATAGATTTAAAACCACAAAAATAGACATTTTTCCCCTTGTATTAGCAGCACAGATTCAAGATATAACTTAGTACTTGAAAGATGTATGGTCATTAGGGAGGGCACGTGTTGTGATATACACTGGGTGTTATATACAACTAGTGAATCATTGAACACTACATCAAAAACTAATGATGTACTATATGCTGGCTAACTGAACAGAATAAAAAATGTATGTTTTTCATTTGGTTAGCTGATAAAGTTTTCTTTTTTAAAAAAATGTATAAGCATTTTAAAGAAAGATGGCTTTTCTTCTTTCCTTTAAATCTATTATGTTATAATTAATAAATATACTGCATTCACAAAACAGTTAACAGAATAAAGCATTTTTTTTTCTTAGTAGCTTGTTACAAGGCTAGTTTCTGAATCTTAATAGACATGTGTAATCAGTTACCAAAACCTTATCTATTTTTAGAGAGTATGAGAGGGAGAAGGAAAGAGAATCTCAAGCAGAATCCCCACTAAGTGTGGAGACTGATGTGGGGCTCAGTTCCATGACCCTGAGATTATGAACTGAGCCAAAATCAAGAGTTGGATGCTTAACCAACTGAGACACCCAGGCACCCCTATCAAAAACATATTTAAAAAAGACACTTTGGAAATTAGTTTGTATTCAATAGTATTTATCATAAATGAAGAGACAGAAAACATTTCAAAAGAACAACCATTTTTTAAGACTAGGCAATAGCTAAGTTTTCACATATCAACCACTAATTGGATTGCCAGCATCTCAAGAGCAGAAGCCATATTGTATTTATTTTTGTTCTTTATTCCTAGCACATAGTAAGTGCTTCATAAACATTTGTTGAACTAAACTAAATAATAAAGACAAAGAACTAAAAATGTACTAATATGAAAGAAATACATCATAAGATTCAGGAATATTATAAGAGCTTTTAATAATAGAAACTTAAAAAAATCTTCCAATGAAATTTGGAACAGGACACTGTCCCATAGGCCCGCAGAAAGTGTCAAATTTAATATGTGTGGATATCAGATCCATACAAAATTTAAGAGCTGAGAGATATTGGACATGACAACCTGTTTTTTTATTTTGCAGTTAAGAACATTAAGACACAGAAAGAATAAGCAAATCATTAAAACGGAGTATATGATGTGACAGGGAATAAATACTACACAAAATACGGGATGTGATAAGTATTAAAAAAGTTAATAATGTTGTGTTACAGGAATCAAAAGCAAGAGCAAGTTCTTTTCAGAGAAGCGATACAGTGTAGTAGTTAAGAATAAGGAACCCAGAGGCTCTCATGGTTTGTCTTCCTTTCTGACTTCCCATGAGGGCCTCTGGACTTTGGGAACAAACTGAAGGTTACAGAAGGGAGAGGGGTGGGGAATGGGGTAGTTACCCCATCACTGGGTGGTGAGTGTTAAGGAGAGCACATGTGGTGATGAGCATTGGTGTCACGTGCAACTAATAAAACGTTGAACACCACATCAAAAACTAATGATGTAGTATATGCTGGCTAATTGAACATAACAATAAAAATAATAAAATAAAATAAAATTGAATTAAATTAAATAAAGAATAAGGAATCCAAAACCATACCACTGATAGCTAAATCCCACTCAGCTACTTTTTGTTGTATAACCTTGAGCAAGTTATTCAATGTCTGTATTTCCAGTTTCTCATCTATAATATAGGGATAATAATAGCACATATTAATGTAAATTAACATAGACATCTCAGTAATGTCTTAGTAACACATCTTATGAATTATATTCTCTGAATATTAAAATGAAAATGTAGAAATGCAATGTACTCAACATTAAGTACTGTTATAAATGTTGCTGCCTTTGAAAAGAAAAATCTTGATGTTATTCATAAGTAACTAGAGAATGAATTTCATGAGTTTAGACAAAACATTGATAAACAGTACTTATTTTAAGCAGGGTTACACTTGTCATTTACTTCTGGGCTTTTCCTTGAAGTAGGAAAATTTATCACAAGCAACAGCAAGGGAGATAAAGAGAAGGGAAAAAATGCATCCTTACTATGAGTAAACATTAGAAATTATTAGAATGTGAACTCCATAAATGTTTTAGAGAGAATGTCAGCTACTGTTTACTGTTTCATGTGGAATAGTTGCTTACATATTGTAGGTACTCAGTTAATGATGGATTAAATAGATAAATGAATACAGGAAGCTAGTATTGTCCCTTTACAGTCATGTTGGGTCATAGACACTATATCACCAGAAGACATCACCAATTAAACCAAAAATACCTGAAGAGTGCTTTCTATGAATGTCCAGGACATGGAAATTTTTTTTAAGATTTTTTACTTATTTATTTGACAGACAGAGATCACAGGTAGGCAGAGAAGCAGGCAGAGAGAGAGGGGGAAACAGGATCCCTGCTGAGCAGAGACCCTGATGCGGGGCTCGATCCCAGGACCCTGGGACCACGACCTGAGCAGAAGGCAGAGGCCTTAACCCACTGAGCCACTCAGGTGGCCCCAGGACATGGAAATTTTTATGGCAGGAGCAAGGAGTGAGAAATCAAGCCTATTTATAAGTAAATATATTAATCAGAAAAAGTTCTAAAAAAATAGTTTCCATGGGAAAAAACTAAAACTTAATGTTATTTTCGTTATTGTTTTAGTTATGATTTTCATTATGCAAACACACACACACACACACACACACACACACACAAGCACACACATTTCTTTTGTCCAGTGGAGCTTTTGCAATAAACACCATATTTAGAAAAGAAAGGGACTCAGATATGGAACTAACTGCCTCTTGTGAATGCCTAAAATTTCTAAAGCTTTAATTTTCCAAATGAATCAGTGAGAAAAGTTGTATTATTGAAGAATCTTCTAGAAATGCATTACAAATAGCTGCTTTGTTATCCAAGCCTCCACTTGACTGGGCATAAATAGCTGTGTAGTAAATATAATCTATTTGCATAATTGAGAAGCAGTACCCTGGTGAAAACAGCTGTCTGTGGAGTAACTTCTGTATGGCATTATATGGAAGTGCTGATTACTGACCTTTGTATCTATAGATAGCAGTCTATTGATAGGAGTCAGTAACACTCTTTACACCAAGAGTTAAAATTTCCTGCTCACATAGAGGTGGACCCCTATTTCCCACTTTGGCCATGCTCCATTTTCTCTTTCCTGAGGTGCAGCTTGAAAAAATCAAAATAAAATGACAACTTGTAATGCCCCAGGAATTGAGAAATTGGAAGAGGAAGGAATTCAGAGACATTGGTATGCTGATTCATCAGGGTCAAAGCAGATGGATCATATGCCTTAATCTATACTAGATCATTGGTACTTCCACTGGAAACTAAGGAAATCTTCACTACAGTAGCACAAATAAGATATTAATTACACCAGAATTGCTTGGGAAAACACAAGTGGAAGACAGCAAAAAGTGATATGCTGTCAAAATAAAGATTGCTACAATTTGAGGATACAAACGCAGCTATCCAGGAAATGCACTCTTATAAATAGAAGTAAACATTTTGGGGAGGGGATAATCTTCCTAGTTAGGGTTTACGCATTGGATAAAATCCGTACTGTGATTTTATTTTTATGCTGATGAATTCTTCTTACCTACTAGAGTCCACTCCTAGAAAAAGCTTCAGAAAGTGATTTGGTTACCTTTAAAATTTCTCTTGTTATTAATGAGGAGCAAACGTCTGCTCTTTGTCAGAAACTACCTATAAGGTACTTCACCTTTCTGAACCACACAATTCTCATTCATATTATAAGGGGATTAGTTTTTAAGGGCTATATATAGACTCTTCCAGATATTAGATGTGGTAGGATTTATTGAGAATCTACTGAGTTTGGTTGAATCAATAATACATTTGAGTTTTACTCTCAATAAGCCAACAATTTAGTTAAAATATTTTATTAACCAATATCTGAATAATTGGTGAAAATCAGGTTCTATACACATGCTAAATTCCACTTAAAAGAACAATTTTATTCTTAAAAACAAAACAATTATTGGCTTTTTTGAACTGAAGCATACACAAAAGCATCTTTAAATGATTCCTACAACTTGGAAATTCAACTAATTATTAGAGTGTGCCTATTTAAATATTTAAATACCAGAGAGTCAATTGAAACTTCCAATATGATGGAAGTTAATTGTGTAGTAGGTTATAATATGTGTGGCTTAAAATTAGTGTACTAGGTCAGGTAGATTGGCAATTCTTTTGGCTAACGTTTTCCAGGGGCTATGAATGCAATTAAATGCAAAAGATTATGTGTTGATTCAAACTACTGCTTGGAGTTACTAATAAGATTCATTTCAATTAAATATATTGTAGGATTTAGTCCTTGAAATTGTAGTGGAACTTAATGTAAAAAATATTACATCATATTAAATATTCACCTTTATGCAAAACTTAGAATGATTCTTGTAGGTAAAAATAGGGTAAATAGGTACATTTGAAAACTAATTTCACATTTTTGGTGTATCCAGACCAAATACATACGATAACTGTTTATTTAATGGATGCTTAATATCATATAGGTCCAAGAGGCTAACAAGATAGAACAACTTTAGCTAACTGGTTGACTATGGTACTGTTACACAGATTCCAAGATATTGTAATTAACTATAAGATATTTAAGACATATTGCTTTTGGTAGGGATTTTCATTATTGTGTCTTTCACTAAGAAAATCAGTCATGACCAGGTGGGATTTATCCCTGGGATGCAAGGGTGGTTCAACATATGCAAATCGATCAATGTGATAGAACACAAATAAAAGACAAGAACCACATGGTCCTTTCAATTGATGCAGAAAAAGTATTTGACAAAATACAGCATCCCTTCCTGACTAAAACGCTTCAGAGTATAAGGATAGAGGGAACATTCCTCAACATCATCTATGAAAAACCCACAGCAAATATCATTCTCAATGGGGAATAGCTGAGAGCCTTTCCATTGAGATCAGGAACACAACAAGGATGCCCACTCCTGCCACCATTGTTCAACATATTACTGGAAATCCTAGCAACAGTAATCAGACAATAAAAAGAAATAAAATGTATTCAATTTGGCAAAGAAGTCAAACTGTCTCTCTTTGCAGATGACATGATACTTTATGTGGAAAACTCAAGAGACTCCATCCCCAAATTACTAAAACTCATACAGCAATTCAGTAATGTGGCAGGATACAAAATCAATGCACAGAAATCAGTAGCTTTCTTATACACTAACAATGAAACTGTAGAAAGAGAAATTAGATAATTGATTCCATATATAATAGCACCAAAAACCACAAGATACCTTGGAATAAACCTAACCAAAGAGGTAAAGGATCTAAACTCCAGGAACTACAAAACACTCATGAAAGAAATTGAAGAAGACACAAAAATATGGGAAAACATTCCATGCTCATGGATCGGAAGAATAAACATTGTCAAAATGTCTATGCTGCCCAGAGCAATCTATACTTTCAACACCATCCCAATCAAAATATCAATGGCATTTTTCAAAATGCTGGAACCAACAATCCTAAAATTTGTATGGAACCAGAAAAGACCCCAAACTGCCAAGGAACTGTTGAAAAAGAAAAACAAAGCTGGGGGCATCATGTTGCCTGATTTCAAGCTTCATTACAAAGCTGTGATCAACAAGACTGCATGGTACTGACACAAAAACAGACACATAGACCAATGGAACAGAACAGACAGCCCAGATATGGACTCTCAACTTTATGGTCAACTAATCTTCAACAAAGCAAGAAAACATACCCAGTGGAAAAAAGACACTCTCTTTAATAAATGGTGTGGGGAAAATTGAACAGCTTTATACAGAACAATGAAACTTGACCATTCTCTCACACCATACACAAAGATAAACTTGAAATGGATGAATGACCTCAATGTGAGACAGGAATCCACCAAAATCCTAGAGGAGAACATAGGCAGTACCCTCTTTGGCTGATGAGGGCTGATATCCAAGATCTATAAAGATATCAAATTCAACACTGAAAAAACAAATAATCAAGTAAAAAAATGGGCAGAAGACATCAGCAGACACTTCTCCAAAGAAGACATATAAATGGCTAACAGACACATTAAAAAATATTCATCATTATTAACCATAAGAGAAATTAAAATCAAAATCACATTGAGATACCACCTTATACAAGTTAGAATGCAAAAATCAACAATGCAAGAAACAACAAATGTTGGAGAAGTTGTGGAATAAGGAGAACCTTCTTACATGGTTGGTGGGAATGCAACTTGGGTGCAGCCACTTTGGAAAACAGTGTGAGATTCCTCAAAAAAATTAAAAATAGAGCTACCCCATGACCCAGCAATTGCACTACTTGGTATTTATCCCAAAGATACAGATGTCGTGAAAAGAAGGGGCACATGCACCCCAATGTTCATAGCAGCAATGTCCACAATAAACAAACTGTGGAAAGAGCCAAGATGCCCTTCAACAGACAAATGGATAAAGAAGATATGGTCCATATACACAATGGAATATTACTCAGCCATCAGAAAGGATGAATACCCACCATTTGCATCAACATGGATGGGACTGGAGATTATGCTAAGTGAGATAAGTCAAACAGAGAAAGTCAATTATCCTATGGTTTCACTTATTTGTGGAACATAAGGAATAGCATGGAGGACGTTAGGAGAAGGAAGGGGAAAATGAAGGGGAGAAATGGAGTGGGAGATGAACCATGAGAGACTGGACTCTGGGAAACAATCTGAGGGTTTAAGAGGGGAGCGACATGGAGGGATAGGTGAACCTGGTGATGGGTATTAAGGAGGGCATAGATTACATGGAGCACTGGGTGTTATACATAAACAATGAATCACGGAACACTACATCAAAAACTAATGAGGTACTGTATGGTGACTAACATAATGTAATAAAGAAATTTAAAAAATAAAGAGAAATGGAAAATGGAAAAAAAAGAGGAAAATCAGTCATATCCTATATGTGTAAAAGACAAAATCAGAATATTTATTTTACAAGGTCTGAGTTATATTGGGAAATAATTGAAATAAATTGGTGGTAGAGGTAGCAAAAGAGCATTTAACAGAGAAAGGATTGTTATATATAATAAGCATTATTTTATCATTATATAGAAGGGGATTAATTAATATTTAAAACAGTAAAAATATTCTGTGCTTTTTATTGCATTCTACTCCCATTCTATGACTGTTGCTTATCTAACTGTATTTTCTATATTAATAAATTAAGAGTCTCCCATCACCTCCAACTTTACTTTGAGTTAGGTCTAATCCTTTCCCTCAAATTAAACAGTAAGTACCAGATTTGTGTTTTGTACCAAGTAGAAACAGCTTTTGTGTGACAAAAAGCTAAGTCATGTAAACAGAAATAGTGTTTTATTTACTTCCTTTATTTGATATTGATGCAATCACAAGCACAGCCAGAGTGTCAAAAGTGACCTAAAGATAATCTCCAATGGGCATTTATATTTAAAATTCAAAATAACACTCTATTATGCCTTTCTTCTTGTTTGATTCCAAAGAAGAGCACACATTTGTTCTTTCTTTAGAAAACCATTGTCAGGATGAATGACAATTTAAGTAATTTAGTTGGATTCTGAGATTAAATAGTAGTAAAGAATAAAATTCAAACACCCATAATAACTCTTTCACAGGAGTTGTAAAATATTCTAAAGTTGTTGAACAATACACATGCAGATTATTGAACTTGATATTTGAGAACTGAGTTTTCCCATTTAGGACACTGGTCAATCTTTTTTTTTTTTTAAGATTTTTATTTATTTATTTGAAAGACAGAGATCACAAGTAGACAGTGAGGCAGGTAGAGAGAGAGAGAGGAGGAAGCAGGCTCCCTGATGAGTAGAGAACCCGATGCGGGGCTTGATTCCAGGACCCTGAGATCATGACCTGAGCTGAAGGCAGAGGCTTAACGCGCTGAGCCACCCAGGTGCCCCGACCCTGGTCAATCTTAAAGATTAAAATAATATTAAAAATAGTTATCCAGAAAATCACATGAGCTCACTAAGTGACTGGCCAGATTTTTCAAACCTTATCTAATCTGCTGTTGGATATAAAGATAGGATTGAAATCTTTCATTGTTTTCACATTACTTTTTTCATACATTCTTTTTTTCTGAATCTAAGCAAGGTAATCTAATGCTTGTATGGTGTGATGCAATTGTTTTACAGATTGCCAAAATTCTTTCCCTTTGGCTAATTCAAAGAATAAAATCCCAAAGGATATATAGTTGCTTCTTTATAATAACACAAGATATCCAAAATCTTTTATAAAAGACAAATATTTAGCCAAAGATTTAGTACTCATTATTATATAACCTGTGAATAGGACCTAGATAAGATGACTTTTGATTTAAAGAGAGGGTTTGTAAAGATCTGAAATGTAGTTTTCTGCTTGGAGGATCAAAGTTCCTGGATCCATTTTCTTGCTTTATCATCACATATCATTTTTTCTAGGTCAAGACCACACAAACATTTGAATTCCATGAGATCCATCTTAAAATATTATGATTGAGTTATTGGTCCTAAATAATATACAAACAATCAGTCTACACCAGTTTAGACACAAACTCTACCAAAATAGTTATTTTGTGCCACATGAACACAGTTTAAATCTTTATTGTTACTCTCCACCTTCATGTTCTGTCAATCAATAATGGAAAATGAGTATGTAAGCCCCATTGATTGTGGATCTCTATAGGAAAATTAATCTGTGTATTTTAAGTTGCCAAACAAGACATTTTAAGTTTTAACTTAATAGTAAATTTCCTATATATATTGAACAAGTGAGTGCTACTTAATAAAAACAGAAATATTCTGTCAGTAGAGCTCACAATTTTAGCACCTTAAACATCAAATAGAAAATTAAAAATTGCAAAAAGCTCTGCACAAAACAACTCCATCTAACCCCAACACTAAGAGACTTGAACAAACTCTAATGGGTCTTCTAATAGCTTAAGGCCATGTCCCTAGGATGGCCCTAGCCTTCTTTAAAATGACTGCCTGAAAAAGCTTAACATTTCCAGAAGAATTTATGGTTTAAGCTGGTGACAGGCTGGTAGGCCCCTGAACCCTATGTTAGAACAATTTCTTAAAAAATCTTGCAAAATATAAATCCTTCCTTTGTCCTTTGAGTTGCAAATCTTCTATCACACAGAACTCTTTTTCTCAAGGACCCGGGAGCCATCTTTTTGAAATGCAAACATTTAAGGAGATAGATTTTATTTTATTTTTTTTTTAAGGAGATAGATTTTATTTCTACCTGTTGTGGGAGGGGAAAGGCCTAACTTTGATGGATACCTTACTCTAACTTCTATCACTACTTCCTTCATAAAGTTAAAAGAAATTTGTTTCTCTTCTAGATAAATGCCAATTAGCAAACCCAGATTTCCTAGTCACAAGGACCAACCCCTACTTAATGCCATTCAGTGCCTTGCCTTTAGCAAACCCTCAGCATTTTAAAAACTTCCTTTTGGCTGAGTTGAGCACAGGTTACATTGAGGTCTCTCCCCTATTGCAATAGGTATTAATGAATAAAATCTGTTTTTACCATATTTTGCAAGTGTCTGGCTTTATCTTTGACATTATAACCATGTTTTTGGAAAATGGTAGCAAAAGACTTATTTCCAAATTTTCTATTTTGAATGGTATTATAAGAAACCATTTATAATATTATCTTTGGAATCACTGGAATTATCAGTAAACACTAACAAGTACTTAAATTACAATCCTTGCACTAACAAAGATTTCCTTTGAAAATTTCAAGTATACTCATCGAAAGTGTAGCCCAAGATAATTTAAACATAACTATGCTACTAACCATGAACCTTGTGATGTATTGTCTTTGATAGTTCCCTATAAAACCTGGCCCTGTCCATTAGCATCCTCCATTGTATTATATGAAACACTTCTATTTGTTCAAAGCCTTTGATAGCTGAAAAATAGTATGTGCAGGTTGCCTCAAAATTATAAGAATACTTGGGGCGCCTGGGTGGCTCAGTGGGTTAAGGCCTCTGCCTTCAGCTCAGGTCATGATCTCAGGGTTCTGGGATCGACCCCCACATCGGGTTCTCTGCTCAGTGGGGAGCCTGCTTCCTCCTCTCTCTCTGCCTGCCTCTCTGCTTACTTGTGATCTCTCTCTGTCAAATAAATAAATAAATAAAATCTTTAAAAAAAATTATAAGAATACTTAACATGTTGGTAAATTCTAAGATAAATAGTTTTAAGAAAATGAAAGTTGGTTGGCATGACAGGCTCCAGAACAAGAGTGTGTTGGGAATTTATAATTAATGTTATAAAGTTAGTACGTAATTTAAATTAAAAGTTTATTTACTTTCCATCTGAAGTGACTGGCCATTATACAATTTGTAAAAAAAAAAAAAAACAAAACCTTTTTTGGAACTTCTTGATTGTGTGGGTTACTCATGTTTTCCCCCATTTTTATCTGACCTAAAACCCTAGGGAAAAGTAGGTTTTAGTGAAAAAACTAGCAGATGTATTTTTAAAAGAATCTATTTGATTTCACATGCAGAAAAAGAAAAAATGAAAAAATACCTCTCAAACTTTTAGATTTATAAAGAAAGAAAATTGCATTTAGCCATGTGTTTTTCTTTTTTAAAAAAAGATTTATTTATTTGTTTGAGAGAGGGAGAGAGAGCCTGAGTGGGAGGGGCAGAGGGACCGAGAGAGAATCTTCAGCAGACCCAGCACTGAGCACAGAGCCTGATGTAGGGCTCAGTCTCATAACTTTGAGATCACAACTTGAGCCAAAACCAAAAGTCAGACACTTAAGTGACTGTACCACCCAGGTGCCCCTGTTCTGTTTGCTTTTATAATATCTAGTGGTGATTCGTAAGTCACCCAAATAAAATCAGTAAAAGTATTTACTATATTAGTTCTGAGACAACAGTATGATTTCTCCTAGTTAACTACTGTCCACAATGTGTAAAACCAGATTTCTCTCTCGCACCAGAAAGACAATTCCTGCTCTCAACACTCAGTTTAAAGTGGCTCAGGATTATTAAAATATCTGTTGATTTTATTTAAAATAAAATGATCAGACAAAAATAACTGTTTTGTTAGTTGTTTTGGAATCAACTACTTAAGTGTTCCTTTTTAGAACTAGGAGCATTTGTGAAAACATTATCTTAGGGTATAGAAACATAATTTTATTATCAAGATTTAATGAAATTTATTGATTGTTATTGGTAAATATCTAATAATGCTGGGCAAACAGTGGAGCTACCACACCATCATATCATGTTAGATGAATTGTCATAACCACACAAAATGTCATCTTCTATAAACTACTACTAAATGCCCACTTTTGAGATGAATTGTTGTGTACTCACTTGGGTCGTGTACCCTCAAAATAATAATTTCATTGACTGTTACAGTTCTTACCATCCAAAAGAGATCCATGACAGATTCACTTAGAATGACCTCATGATAAAGAAATTAAAGGCTGATGTTTTTCCAGGTTAAAATAATAATTCTTTTACTTTATAGTCCTTTATTAGACTGTGAAGTCCTTGCGAGATGAGCACATTCCCATTATAAGCAGATTGTCTGGCATATAGTAGATCCTTAAGACAGATCACCAAATAAATCAATGGATCAGTCAATGAGTAAAAACAGTTGTTCTAGTCCTTCTCTGGAGTATACTAATTTGAGGCAAAATATTTCTTCCTAAGTCCATCTCACATTTTTTTAAAACTTCTGTGCAAGCTTATCATGCTTGTTTATCAACTCTAAATATTTGTAGATCTGCAGCAAATTTCTATTTCAAAGGCAATCAAAACACACAAGTACATTGTCCCTTAGAAATAATTATTCCTCTAGAATATTTTCACATTTAAGAATCACTTTGGAAGACTAACATGTTTAATTTAATTTTATTTTTTTTACTTTTTGATAAGAAAGTAAAAAGATAAATTTTTTTTGCAAAGCACTATAAACAATCACCTATTAAGAAATGAAGTATTAAGATGGTCAACAGACACATGAAAAGATCTCAACATCATTCATCATCAGGGAAAAGCAATTCAAAACTACAATAAGATATTACCTCACACCTGTCAGAATGTCTAAAATCAACAACAGAAGAAACAACAGGTGTTGGCGAGGATGTGGAAAAAGGGGAACACTTTTGCACTGTTGGTGTGAATGCAAACTGGTGAAGCCACTCTGAAACACACTACAAAGTTTCTTCAAAAAGTTAAAAATAGAACTACCTATCATCCAGCAATTGCATTACTATGTATTTACCCAAAGGATATAAAAATAATAATAATTCAAAGTGATATAGGCACCCTGATGTTTATAGCAACATTATCTACAATAACCAAATTATGGAAACATCCCGAGTGTCCATGAACTGATGAATGGATACACGATGGAATATTACTCAGCTGTAAAAATAATGAAATCTTGCCATTTGCACTGATATGGATGGAGCTAAAGCAAATTATGGTAAGCTGAATCAGTCAGAGAAAGACAAGTACCATACGATTTCACTCATTTGTGGGATTTAACAAAACAAAGGGGCAAAGGGGGAAAAAGAGAGAGGGAAACCAAGACACATACTCTTAGCTACAGAGAACAAACTGATAGTTACCAGAGGAGAGGTGGGTGGGAGGATGGGTTAAATAGGTGATGGGGATTAAAGAGGGCACTTGTGATGAGCACTGGGTGTTGTATGGAAATGTTGACTCACTATGTTGTACACCTGAAACTAACATTACACTGTATTACACTGTATGTTAACTAAAAATTCTAAAAATGGAAGTATTAGAATATTTACTAAGATTCTTTTTATAATAATAGTGCTATCTCAGGGTGCTTGGGTGGCACAGTCAGTTAAGTGTCTGACTCTTGGTTTTGGCTCAGGTTGTGATCTTGGTGTCATGAGATGGGAGTCCTGTGTGGGGCTCCATGCTCAGTGCAGAGTCTGCTTGAGATTCTCTTTCCCTCTGCCCTCTCAGGCTCTGCCCCTCTTGCTCCTGCTCTTTCTCTAAAATAAATAAATAAATCTTTTTAAAAAATGATAGTCTTATCTTTCATTTTTACTGAGCACTTCATACGTGTTAAATGCATTTCAATTTATCCTTACAGTAACATTATTGCGTATCATTAACTCCATTATACTTTTGAGGAAAATGGGAGCAGTTAAGTAACTTGTCCAATGTTACATGGTTTAAAATTTATCTACTATAACCCCTTTATTTTTACAAATGAGAATTTGAGTTGTGTGAAGTTTAATTGACAAAGATCACAAAGCAGTAATTAATGGAAACAAGACTACAATGTAAGTTTCATGACCCCTAGGTGCAGTACTCTTTGCAGTTTGAATAACTAAATTTCATATTATTTATCTATTTTAGAACTTTATAGGTTTTAGCCAAATCGCCTTTTTGCCTTTCTCTAGACAGAAAGATTTAATCTTTTAAATTTAATTTAAATTGAGTTTTGACTTGGGGAGAAGTCTAGGTAATGATATAGATTGGAAATTATAAGCATATGGAAAATAGTTAAAAGCCACCACTTTCTTTAGGTAAAAGGAAAGACAGTGCTTCTCAAACATTGGCCTGCATCAGAATTACTGAGACTTTGTTAAAAAATTCACATTCCCAAGCTCTAACCCTATAGATCCTGATTCAGAAGCTATGGAGGTACAGTTCAGGAATCTGCATTTTTACCAAGAACCTCTAAGTGCTGATGTAGGTAGTCAAATAATCACAACTTGAGAAACACTGAAGCAGAGGGAGCTGGGGGAAAAACACCACCTCATTACAAAGTATGGGAGAATAGCAACCCTTATGGAGTAAAAAAAAACTTAACCCAATCAAGGACACTGAGAAAAATAGCCAGATAATTGAGAGAAGAATCCAAAGAGTATAATGCCACAATAGCCAATGGAAGAAAGAGTTTCAAAGAAACAGTAACCAACTATGTAAAATGTTGCAGATAACAATGTAAGATGAAGACTGAAATTTCAGTAGAGTATTGAGGACAGAAGATTGGTTTCTACAGGTTGAGTAATGGATGGGATGTTAAAAAAAAATTCAAAACATAGACTGTCCTTTCAGGAATCTTGGCTTAGCAGTGAAGGAGAAAGCCAATAAAATAGTTAATGGAATACACAGAATCAAGAACTGTTTTATTTGGGGAGATGAGTGAGATTTGACTTTAGATTGAGTGGAAGGAGCAGATGGAAAATTAAGGTAAGTGAAAAGGAATAGAAAGTAGGTGCTGGAGGACATGAGAAGGTAAGAGGATCATTCTTAGAAAAGAGGAGAAACGTTCTTCTCCCTGACTGGAAGGATGAAACAAGATTGCCAGTGTAGAAAACAGTCATTTGGAAGGTGGGAACACAAGAAGCAAAAAAGGTTCACATCTTATGCTTTATTTTGAAGCTATGTTATAATTATTTGCATACAAATTTAAAACTGTCCTACCTTTCTGATGAAAGGAAAATTTTATCTTGTAAAATGTCCATCTTTATTTCCAATAATGATTTTTCTCTTAAAGTTTACTTAGTCTGATATTCAAAATTTCTTTTGGTAATTGTTTGCATGGCATGTTTTTTTCATCATTTTATGTTTAAACATTCCATATTTTTGTATTTTTGCATTTTAGACATGTATTTTGTAAGCAGCCCATAGTTGTGATTTTTCTGCCTAGTGTAATATTTGTTTTATCTTAATTGGGGCATTTAGTTTGTTTACATTGAATACTATTACTGATAAATTTGGGTTTAAATCCACCACATTACCACATTACTACTTGATTTCCACTTTTTCTGCTTACTTTTTTTTTCTTCCCTTTGCTTTTCCTTTCTTGCTTTTCTTTTCAAGATTATTATTTTCCATTTTCCCTTCTATTGCTTGATAGTTATACTTTATTTTATTATTCTTTTAGTGATTGCTATAAACATACAAAGTTTATCAATGTACTTTTTCACTTCTTGGATAGTGCTAGGACATTAAAATACTTTAACTCTATTTACCTCCTCCTTCTTTATTTGTTACTGTTGTAATGAGTTTAAATTCTATTTTATTTATTTATTTAGAGCGAGTGAGAGAGAGTTTGAGAGAGAGCACAAATAGGGGGAGTGGCAACCAGAGGGAGAAGCAGTTTCCCTGCTGAGCAAGGAGCCCAACGTGGGACTTGATCCCAGGACCCTGGGATCATGAACTGACCTGAAGGCAGACGCTTAACCATCTGTGCCACCCGGGTGTCCTGAAAACTTAAAGAATTTTTATAATTCTAAAAGTAAAGGTGGATTTTCATACATTTTGTTCTTTTGAATAAAAAAGATGATTTCACCTGGCTGGCTCAGTCTGAAGAGCACACAACTCTTGATGTTGGGGTCTTGAGTTCAAGTTTCATGTGAGATGTAGAGATTACTTAGATAAATAAAACTTAAAAAAAGATGATTTCAAATTTAGTATGTTTTGTTCAATTTTTAAAAATCTGCATGAGTATAAGTAGTTAATATTTTACTTTCACATCTATCATTTCTTTTGAAATGCATACCATCATTTCATTTGGTCCTCAGAAATTACTCTATGATAAACAGGGCAGAAAATATTTTCAGATTCATTTTTAAAATTAGCTAATTGATACCTAGATGCATTTTGCCATACTCTACCCCTGCTGTCACTATCTACCAAGTTCAGTTGGATTGTCAGTATTACTTGCTTATTTAATCATCTGTAATTGGCTGTCTTTTCTCAAAAGCTAATCCAAAATTTTACCACTTCCAAAGGGAGTGGGTCCCAACTCAGCCACTTTTCAATCTCAGCTTATGGCTTCATACCCATTTCAGTAAAAATTCTGAGCCAATCAGTTATGAATACTCCCAGTAATTGTGGACTTGGTATTTGGTGTCAATATTCTAGCTGGAAAAAAAAAAGAAAAGTTTGACAAATTTGTAAAAAATCTCTAAAGGCATTAGAGAGCTAACAATCAATTTTAAAAATGGGGCTAAGATCTGGGAGAACACTGAAACCAAAAAGCAATGCAAGAAAAAAGAAAAGGGAATGTTAGTTTCAAAAAGTGACTGAAAGTACTGAAAGAAAATAACTGCCAACTTAGAATTCAATTTCCCCCCACCTCCCCAAAAAAACCCTTCAAAATGAAAGGGAAATAAACACTTTTTGGACAAAGAGTATGAGAACAGCTGAGAATTTATAACCAGTACACTCAACTAAAGGTCATCCTTCAGCAGCAGAAAAATGTTTCCAGATGGAAGCTCAAGGATGCAGAAAGGAATGAAGAGCAACAAAAATGGTAAACATAAATGATTATTGACTGGATCAATGATAATAACAGCAATAATAATAATGTGATGTTTAAAATACATAGAATTTAGGGATGCCTGGGTGGCTCAGTTGGTATAAATAAATAATCAAAATTTTTAATAAATTTAAAAATTCTTTAAATTTTCATTTATAGACCATGCAATTACTGTCACATTCCTCCAGCACTGGGAGAAATATTCATGGAGGAAGGCTCTGAGTAGGCAAGTAACTGACCGTATCACACTTAGAGCAACTGAGAGAGAGGACAGTGTTAAAGACATGAGATAGAAAGGGAGAAAGAAGGAAAGTTAAAAGACAGACAGGTACTCTGTGAGTTTCAAATTTATACTTCCTTCTTTAAATCTGGCATTATACACAAATATTAAATCATTGACCACTACGTCAAAAACTTTAAAAACTAATGAGGTACTATATGTTGGCTAACTGAACATAATAAAAAAATAATCTGCTCTCTTCTAAAGCTTCCCAATGAAGATAAATGAGCACAGCTATCTTACCCAGACTAGGTAATTTTGGAAGCCTATTAAGGTCGTTGGTCAAACAGTTACTGCAGAATGCTCCATGGAGATTACATAGCAAGACTAGTGTCTGATTATGAGTTCCAGGTTTTATCTCCTGGGTCTTGCCACTTGAGTGAAAGTAATATGTCAGGCAAGTAGTTGTAGGCTACTCCTATTGAGCAAAGATGAACTGTTTACTCTGGACAATTTGGTAACATAATTCATTATTTGCAATTTTTTAAATTATTTACAATTTTTACATGGGACTATATAGAATCTCAAACTTTGTTTTGGAGGGTAGAAAGACAAAGACACTTTTCTTGAGCTAAATCATAGTATTTCAGAATGTACTGTACTAACACATTTTGGGAACACAAAACACTCCTTTTAAATGATCCATCTTTATAATGAAAATACCCTGTAGTCATGCAATATTCAACATACAAATATGTATTTTTTAATTCTGCTCTAATTTTTCTTACACTTGGAAATGATTCCACTATTGATTTACTTTACAACAGAAAGTCTATAAAGTAGCCTACTGGGTTTTTAAGTGTTAAAAAATGCTAAACTTTCTATTAACTAAGACAAATATCTACTTCTTAGATTTATCTCTTTGTAAAGAAGAAAGGTGATTTTTCCTGCCATGTAATCATTCTGGCCAGCTTCCTTCTACTACTAGTCAGTATCCTCAACAAAGCACATTGCTTTATACCAACACCTATTAACTAGAATGCTATATTATATTCCAAGGGTACAATTAAATTTTGTCTTTAATTTTTATTTTGGATTGCTGATGCTAACAACCAGGAGTTGGCACAGATGTCACAATTTCCTGAAACATGATAGATCTCAAAATCAACTACAGTATCATTGATAACTCGCAACACTGCAATGTTGCAAAGACATTTTAATTTTAGATGGCTGCCAAAAACAGAGGAAACTGATTGAAGGCCATAGCATACAATACAAATCTCAGATTGTATAAGAATTCAATGGCTATGATAATGAAAATATCTGGGCCTTCACAATCCTTGATCAAATCAGTGATCATAATTACCCACTCATCAAGTGCATGAAAAGCACATGGAACATCCCAAAGAGGTTGTAACTTTGTGGAGAGTGTTTAATACAAATAACAGGAATAATTCACGCAGCTGACATAGAGGGAAGCATACTGGCTTGGCACATTCTTTGCTAATATAAAAACCTTATCTATACAGTATTTACTGTTTGACCTCCAATGTTGTTTTCTTCTTTCACACTACTTGTGTCCATGGAGTGACAAGAACTGTTGAAGATGAGGAGCAGAACCAAAGAGAAGTACACAAAGGGAAAAACATGCCTAATCTCAGAGACAGATTTACCATGAAGCCAATGAAGCTTAAGTTTTAGGGATTCTCACTTGTAAAAGCCCGTTCCAAGACCCTGAAAAGTATTTTATGTTTGTAATATTTTCAAATTTATATTTGTTGTGATTTTTCTCATTCCAAATTTCAATTTACAGATATATGCATGTATATATAAAATATATAAATATAAATATATACATACATATGTATTTTTTTTTTAAACAGTGACTCTCAAACTGTATAAGGTTTAGGCTCTTCAAAATCTGGCCTCCGCTGTTAAGTGTGATTCACCAGTAGACTGGTGAATTTGATTTGATATCCTTCAAACACCTAACATTCTCCCCTTACCCCCAATACATCTGAATCCATAGCTGCAGAACAAACATTTTGATGAAAATCAACAATACTCAATCCACTTCCATTAAGAATCAATTAATCCCTAGACAGATTACATGGACTAGTTAATGATTTCTTTGAGAGGGCACTACAGGAGGAGATAAAATTGTAGGCCTATGAAACAATATTCACAGAATTATAAGTGACCTCAGCTGTCATTCACCCAAGTCCTGCATTTTACATATAAGAAACAAATTTAGAGAGGAAATATGACTTAAGTTTACATCTAGGTTATTAGTGGCAAAGCAGAAATTTCAAGAAAGCTATTTAATCCTTATGCTACTTTATACTATTGTTTGAATTTATTTGCTTTATCATTTATGAAGTTTATTTCCTAACATGCTTGAATTTGTGAATTTTGTAAATCAAGATTAAAATTCTACCCAACTCTACAACTGAGAGCCAAATTACTATTCAATATTATAAATCACTACTTTGTATACTTCACCATCAACATAAAATGTCATAATTTTTGCATGCAGTTATGCAGTTTTTTTTTAAAGATTTTATTTATTTATTTGACAGAGATCACAAGTAGGCAGAGAGGCAGGCAGAGAGAGAGAAAGGGAAGCAGGCTCCCTGCTGAGCAGATAGCCCAATGCGGGGCTCGATCCCAAGACCCTGGGATCATGACCTGAGCTGGAGGCAGAGGCTTGAAACCACTGAGCCACCCAGGCGCCCCCAGTTTATAGTTTAATTACATCATTGATACAACTGCACAATAAAGATAACAGTTTCTATTTTAAAGGTCTATCCACTTTTTCAGGTCATTAATTGACTACTTCAACCCAAATAATTCTGTATTAAAAGTCTCTATCTTGGAGCAATGGAGTGGCAAAGTTGCTTGAGCATCAGACTCCTGGTTTCAACTTGGGTCATGATCTCAGGGTCATGAGAGCAAGCCCCTGGTCTGGCTCCATACTCATCATGGAGTCTGCTTGAGATTCTCTCTCCCTCTCCTTCTGCCCCTCCCCCTCATATTCTCTCCCTCAAATAAGTAAATAAATCTTTAAAAAACTCTATCCCTTCTCTTTAAATTATTATGCTAACTTTTCCATGCAAATGTAACAATAATTTTATGTTTACAAAGATAATAATAAAGACAACAATAAATTAAAATGATCCGGCAAATATAAACATGACATTTGAAGGATTACTTCAAATTATAGCTTTAAAATTTTCATGTTAAATCATTTTTTTTCTGTTGGAGCAAGTCTAAAGTTTAGTTTTTCTTTTGTTTAAAAAGGAGATATAAGTCATAACTACCTTACTTTGTAAAAGTACTGGAAACTCACATAAATACTAAGACAGAGGCAATCATTTGTGATTGGGTTAAAATTATGCACATAAAACATGCTAGCTGACTTCACTGGTAATTAATCTTCAGGTTTCTTATTTCTGAACTTAAAAATTCCTTATCTTAATTCAGTATAAAAATCTTTACAATAAATTTGTTAACATATACATATAAGTAAGATAAAATGCAGATAAGTTAACACTAAGACCCAGTGGTTAAATGGACAAAGGTTATGGACAATCAATTAAGCTAAAAGGATATAAAAATGACTAATAAATATAGTGAAAAACATGTAACCTCATTAATTGTAAGAGAAACAATTATGACCAGGATTATAGTTAATGACTATTTATCACCTACATGAGTCTATTTATTTAAACAGTAAAAGCATCATGAAATGGTTATGCATGCATGCTGCTGATAAAAATGTAAACTGATACAATCCTTCAGAAAAGCAAGTTTTTTACTATATATTAAGAAACAAAAATATTCATAACCATTGGACCAGTAATTTCATGCCTAAGCAACTAAGACTGAAAAAAGGCTTTATGTGTGATAATTCACAATTATGTATATTGAAGCAGTATATATAATAGTCACATAGCAAAAAACTTAAAATTATATTCACTTAATCAAGTTATAGTATATATATATATATAGACATTATATGACATATATATTAAATATACCTACACACACAGGTCATATATATACACACAGAAAGACATTTGTGTGTGTCTGTGTGTCATAATTGTGTAAGTAAAATATGAATAGAGGAAACACTGGGGAAAAATACACAAACATTGTTAATGGTTAAAGCAATTCAAATGCTTTTCTATGTTTCCACATTTCAGATAAAAAGCAGTTATTACTTTCAAATTCAAAACAATTAATTTTAATAATAGTGATAAAGAAATGTAGAAAACAGGAGAAATTTATATAGCATATAAGAAAAAAATGTCCAAGCAATTAAACCCATACTTAAACAAAAATGAGGTTTGATGTTACAATTCTAGTAAGATAAAAGAAATAAAATCCAATACTGGTGAAAATACAGGTTTTAATTTGGTAGAATTCTTCTGGTAGATAATTTGTCTTAAAACAATTGTACATTCTGTCATCATAATCAGGATCATAGGAATGTAACTGATGAAAAACCCTGTAACATTTTTTAAAGAAAACTTTGCTAAAAGAAATCATAAGAATGTATTCAAGAAAATTATTTGAATAGTTGAAATACATTATAAGTACAAAGTTATTAATTATATCAGCTTTACTTTTAACATCTGAAAATTGATGGCAACCTACATAATCCAACAATAATTGAATGACTAAATAACCTAAGTATATAAATTCAATAGCATATGAGGCAGTCACTTAAAATTAATGTAATCACTATATGGAAAAGAAAGATGTGAATATATCATCATATATACTGTATATGCTGAGAAACATTGGAAGGAAAGGAAAACCCCATAAATAATTGCTGTGTTAAATTAGAGAGGATTCTATTGACTTTTATAAATCTTTTTGAAATGCTTAGTATTAATGATAAATCTGTTTTTAAAAAAATTGCTTACCACTTGCACCTTAGATAGCTTTTCTTCAGAGGTAAGTAGTTCTGTAATCCATGTTTCTGGTCCTATAAGATCAGGTGGAAGGGCAGCTATGTAATGACAGATTTTAGTCACATTCTTGCACTAGAAAAGAAGAAAACAAAGAAACAAGATGCATAAAACTCTTTTTTTTTTAAAGATTTTATTTATTTCTTTGACAGAGATCACAAGTAGGCAGAGAGGCAGGCAGAGAGAGAGGAGGAAGCAGGCTCCCCACTGAGCAGAGAGCCCAACATGGGGCTCGATCCCAGGACCCTGGGATCATGACCTGAGCTGAAGGCAGAGGCTTTAACCCACTGAGCCACCCAGGCGCCCCAAGATGCATAAAACTCTTATCTATATATCTAACTCAACCTTAATACGTAATTGCCATAAATTTCATTTCTCAAAAAATTGAACATATATATGTATACATATGTATTTATAATCAGGGAAAGATATTACATGGCTCACTAACAGGATGAAATAGTATATTTGTTTGATTCCAGAGTCAACTGTGTAATATCAAAGTATAAAACTGGTTTAAATTTTAGGTCCTCTAAACTGTGGTGTAGGCAGCATGAAGATCAGTGAGAAAAAGTAAAAAATAGGTTTTAAATATTCATTTGTTTTTGATAAGAAATCATGGAAAATTTCATGGAAATATTTAAAATGGCAGAAGAAGAAATCAATTATCCTAACCTAACCTAAGAAGAAATCAACAATTACTCAGAATCCTGCCTACAGGGAAACAGGGTAAATATTACATTTACTTCTCATGACCTCCATAAACACCCATTTACTATGGATATATTTTAAAATGCACTTTTGGCAGAGATTTTTTATACATGCTGTATATATGCTTTCAGGGACCATATTGTCATTTCCTTTAAATATGGCAAACTCTCTAAAGGAAATTTGAACTGTGTGAATTTTAACATTTTTTAAAGATTTATTTTATTTCATTCATTCATTCATTCATTCATTCATTTATTTTAGAGAGAGCGAGAGAGAGAATGGGGACAAGAAGAGAGGGAGAGAGAATCTCAAGGAGACACCACACTGAGTGTGCAGCCCTATGCAGAGTTCAATCTCCTGACCCTGAGATCACAACCTGATCTGAAACCAAGAATTGGACATTCAACCAACTGAGCCACCCAGGTGCCCCTTTAATATTTTGATATAATACACATAACACATTTCTGAAATGTGAGTAAGAGTTTAAAAAAAAATGAAAATTTAAATAAAAAGATTTATAAATAATGGTCCAATAAACCACCTACTTAATTAGTAAATCTCATGGGTGGGAAAGAGCTTATATATAACTCTTTGAATCCCCATCACTTAGCACAATTCCAAAAATGTAGTAAAACCACATAAACACTTATTGTTGGTGAGTATGAGGACATACAAGCAATTTTCCAATTTTTCCAACAAACAAGTAAGATGATTAAGTCTAATATTGCCTTTAAGTAATGGAGTCATGGAAAGCACAGTGATTTGAATGATTACAGAGCAAAATAGCTTACAATCTTAATGACTTGAAAAAAACCTATAGGTAAAAGAATACACACCTGTGCTAGTACCAAATGTATATTTTATCCCTAGTAAATATTTCAATTCAATATGTATATTTAAAGTGCAAAATTATAAACACTGCATAGATTATATATGCACGAATAGGCTGATTTTGTAAAAGCAGAATCATACATTATTTAGGTTGACTATTATCTAAAATAACACCTAGTCCAATCCCATCATTTTAAGATGAGGAAACTGAGGCTGTTAAAACATAAGATTTGAGGTCCAAGGGGTAAGTACCATGTCATTATGTTCTTTGTATCTCTTTTGCCTAAACTGAGTACATGGACCATGGTGGATGTTCATTAACTATTTATTTATTTAATTAAATTCATTTCCAACTCGAAGTCATGCTTTGACTAGACAGTTTCTTAATTGTTACATCAATGTGTAATGCTCATTCCTGTTTTCATGTTCTTCCTTTTGACTGAAATGTCTCTACTTTAACCTCTGTTAAGTCAAATTGTTTCCAGCTTTCAGAACCCAATTGAGCTACAATTTTGTGAAATCTTATAGGTGATTTTAGCTTTCTCTGTACACTATGACTATCTTTTCACTCAATTTATATTGCAGAACAATCTACCATATAAATCCTTATGTCTGTGCGTCAATTATAGTGGCATTAAAACAAAAAAAAAATAGGGGTGCCTGGGTTGCTCAGTTGGTTCAGCATCTGAATCTTGATTTTTGGCTCAGGTTATGATCTCTGGGTCATGAGATCAAACCCCACATTGGGCTCTGTCCTGGGTGTGGAGCCTGCTTGGGAGTCTCTCTTCCTCTCCCTCTACCCCTCCCCGCTACTCACATATGTGTGCTCTCTCTCTCTCTAAAAAAAAAAAAAAAAAAAAAAAAAAAAAATAAAAAAAAAAAAAAA
>NW_019154191.1:345300-373882 GCF_002288905.1 Enhydra lutris kenyoni
AAAAAAAAAAAAAAAAAAAAAAAAAAAAAGTTAAAAATAAAACTACCTTATAACCCAGAAATTATACTACTAGTATTTACCAAAAGGACACAAAAATACTGATTTGAAGGGACACATACACCCTGGTGTTTATAGTAGCATTATCAACAAAAACCAAATTATGGAAAGAGCTCAAATCTCCACTGACTGACGAATGGATAAAGATATATATGTTATATGAATATTATTCAGCTATCAAAAAGAATGAAATCTTGTCATTTCCAATGACATGAGTAGAGCTAGAGTGTATTATGCTAAGAAGAATAAGTCAGTCTACTTGGATAAATAAATAAATAAAATCTTTAAAAAAAAGAATAATCACCTAGATCAATGGAAGAGAACTGAGTGTTCAAAAATAAGCCCCTCATTTATGGTTGACTTTAAAAGAGGGTGTTAATAAATTTTGAAAGGGAAAGAATAGTCTTTTCAGGAAATAGTGCTGGGACAGCTGGGTATTCACATTCAAAAATGAATGTGGACAATTATCTCTCACCTTTATTTCTCATTTTTATAAGTATTAACTCAAAAAAACTTATACAGCTAAATGTAAGAGATATAGCTATAAAATTTTCAGGAGAAAACATAGAAGTAAATATTTGTGACTTGGCTAACCCTAAGCTTTAGTTATGACATCTGAAGGACAAGTGAAGTGACAAAAGAAACTACAGATAAATTGAACTACATTGAAATGAAAAACTTTTGGGTGAGAGTGATGTTACCTAGATGGCAGAGTAGACTACAGCCTCCATTCCCCAACAGAGATTAATAATTGGACAGCTATCCACAAATGAAAATAGTTCTGGGAGAATTGAGGAGTATACTTAGAGAAGCTTCAGCAACACAGTGGAATAAAATACCTGGGGTTAAATGCACAAAATGGGTAGAAAGAATAGTTTAATTTAGTCTTTATCATCCCATCCTCTCGGTCAGCACTGCTCAGTCCCAAGAGGGAATGTCCTAACTCAAAAGAGTTCCCCTTGCCAACAAAGGGAAAATGGGCAGTGATAAGCTTCCTCAGCCTATTGGGGCACTACATGAAGGATCTGTTTCAGTTCAATTCCACCCAGAGAGCAGCAAAGCTGAGACATATGGAGATGGCTAAGAACAAGGAAGAAGGATAGGGGCTACCAATATCAGCCACACAGCAGGAGTGACTGTGGTTCCTAGTGGTTTGCTTGTCAGAGGACCCCAGAACACTTCACTACTGAGGACCTCAATAGCTCTTGCAGATTCTTTACACTCCCCAAATTACATCACCATGGATCTCATCACAGACACCAACAGAATGCTCAGCAGCTTTTACCACTGAAGAAACTGATGGCAAGCACGGCTGTCATGTATCCCTTGTAGATTTCATTGCTTAAGATTTTGCCCCACAGATTTTCATGTTTTCAGATGACAGCCAGCTCAATCCCTAGTCCTGCTGGAGCCCAGATCCATACCAACAGCCAGCCCTGGCCTCTAACTATGATCACGCAAGACACCGGCCTAGACCATATGGCTGACCTCCATCACTGTGAGCACATTGGTGGCTTGCCTCTGGCAGATGTCCATCTACAGCATCCTGACTCAAGCCACTGGCCTTTACTGCCATGTGCATGTTTATGGCCAAGTCCCTATAGCTGCACAAGTGCACATGGCAGCTTAGATCCACCACAGCTCCTGCCTGACCCAGATACAGCCATGACTCCTGTCACTATCATGCACCGCTTGTCTTTGCACTATTCCTGCAGCTGTACACATGTACATTGCCACCTAACTCCTATCACCATCTTCCACTACCGTGCATACACCTGGGGCGAGCCCTTTCAGCTGAAGAAGTGCATTCAGATAGCCAAGGCCTGCACAACTGTCTGTGGACCTGGATATAGCCCTGACTCCTGTCACTGGCCTATAACACTGAGCTCACCAGTAGGTATTACCGAGCTGTGCATCTGCTCACCAGTGGTCTGACTCTATCACCAGCTTCCACTGTCATGCATGCACCAATAGCAAGCTCCTATGTCCATGAGTGCATACTGACAGCCAGGGCCCACACAACAGCTGTGTGTCTGGATATGTTTCTATTATCAGTCACTGGCCTGCACTATTGTGCTAACCTTCAGCTATACACCTGCACTCCTCTGACCTGATGGCTGCCATTAGTCTCCACTGCCATATGTATGCCTGTGGCAAGACTGTGGCTACAGGAATATAAGGTAACAGCCCGTGCCCCTGTATCTGCTATTGTGCCTACAGTTGGCTCAAGCCCCTGCTGCTGACCCTGGTTCTCACAATGTGTATATCTGCAGAGAGCCCCTTCACTACACAAGCACTGCAGCCAAGCATATACATACCACCAGTATATTACCACTGCTGCCTTCTCTGGCCCCTAACCACTGAACCTGGAGTTACCACTGAGGACCCCAACAACCACTGAAGTCACTGAAGACCCACCAAAACTTTTATCAAGTATCACACAGTTGTCAATGTTGTGGACATGAGACATGTTGTGGACATGACAGACCTTAGCCAACCCACCCCACATGTTGTCCTCCTTATTTATTTATTTATTTATTTATTTTAATTTTAGGCCTTCTTGTTATTCTTAGAAAACAAGAAGCATGTGTCCTTCTCATAACCTTTGCCTTTAATCTCCTCCACTTAGAACACACTTCTTCCAGATTGCCACATGGTTTAAAGGCCTCTCACTTTCTTCAGGTCTTTGCTCTCAATTCATCTTCTCAGTGAGGCCTTCTCTAATATTCAATTCTGATTGCCAGAACCTGATCCTATTTCCTTACTTTATTTTTCTCTATAACATTTATCACCATTTGACATACAATATATTTTACTTACTTGTTCATTTAAACTTGATGACAATAGGGATACATGCCCATTTTGTTCCTAGTATATTGAACAGTGAAGGTCAGATAATATATGTTCAGGAAATATTTGTTGAATGAATGAATTAGAATTGTAAAAGAGCTGAATCAGTGGTAATAGTGGAATTTAATAGAGTGAACTATATAACTTATTTTTTTCCTCCAAGTTCTTATGTAAATTTCGGTTAGTTAACATACAGTGTAATATTAGTTTCAGGTATAGAATTTAGTGATTCATTACTTATATACAACACCCGGTGCTCATTAAAAGTGCCCTCTTTAGGACCCATAATCTATTTAACCCAATCCCCACCCACCTCCCTTCCAGTAAGCCTCAGTTTTTTTCTCTGTAGTTAAGAGTCTGTTTCCTGGTTTGCATCTCTATTTTTCCACTGCCATGGTCATCTGTTTCGTTTCTTAAATTCCAAATATAAGTGAAATCGAGTAGTATTTGTCTTTCTCTGGCTGACTTATTTCACTTAGTATCATATTCCCTAGCTCCATCCACATCACTGCAAATGGCAAAATTTCATTCCTTTTTATGACTAATATTCCATTGTATATGTATACCACCTTTTCTTTATCCATTTATTAGTTGATGGACATTTGGGCTCTATCCATAATTTGGCTATTGTTGATAATGCCGCTATAAACATCAGGGTGCATTTATTCCTTCAAATCAGTATTTTTGTATCCTTTCGGTAAATACCTAGTAGTGCAATTGCTTTAACTTTTTAAGGAACCTCCATACTGTTTTCCAGAGTGGCTGCACCAGTTTGTATTCCCATCAACAGTGTAAGAGGTTTCCTCTTTCTCAACTGTATAACTTCTGAAAAACAAATACTAAAGTATAGGGAGGGGGAAATATAGTGGCTATGGAAAAATGCCTTAAGAAGTTTTGTTAAATGTTCTATATAAAACACTTAGGAAAGTGCCTACTTATAATAAATATTATGAAAATATCTTTTTCTTTTTATTATTTCAGCAAGAAGCATAATCTTTGACAGCAGTGTGATAGGGAATGTCCAGACAATACAAAAATAAATCCCATCTTATTAAAATGATTATGAATACCTTGTATCATATTCACACCAGAGCAACCATACTGGTAAGAGGAACTGAGAGTGTTTATCTGAGGAAATATTACTGTCTTGAAATATATAAGGAATCATGTGGAAGAATAACTAAATTAGTTCTGTCAATCTTTGGGAGTAGAAGTAAAAACAATGGGAGAACACTATAGAATAGAAGATCTTATATCACTCTAAGATAGAACTTTTCAACAGTGAAAGCTGTTCGGGTAAACAGGATTCCTAGATTGCAGGAATATGAGCATAGACTATAAATGTGTGATATAAAGGAAAGAACATATGCTTTAGTGTCACAATAACCACAATGCAAATCCCACATGAGCAACTTATTAGCTGTAGGATCTTGAGCAAGTGGCTTAAATTCCATGACCCTCAGTTTCATTATCTTTTAAAAATGTACTTTGTATCAAAGGGATTAAAGGAATAAAATGAAATTAAGTTAACTTTAAGCAACAAACAGTATTTGGCATATGTTAGGTCCTCTTTGATGCATGAGAAATAGTCAAATAATAGAGTTGGACCAAAACTAAAGTGCTTTTAAAGTCTAAGTATATATGATTACACGATATTATTTATTTTACTAAAGGTATAACAAAAACTGAATTCCAGAGCTCACATCTGTGCCAATAAATAATCAATTTGCGCTTTTCTAAATTGAACCCAATAACAATATTAGATATTAGGCTCCTAGAAAATCTTAAACAGTTTACCATAGAGAAATAAAGGAGGATAATGCCTCCTTTCTCCTGCATGTCCATCCATTACTATAATGTCAATATAATTTCTAACAAAGAAACATTTCTTAGAGACAGAAGACATAGATATAATTGCAAATTCTGAGAAATGAGGCCAGAGACACAAAAATCTTTTAGACTTTAACTGCTTTCTTATTAGTTTCTGATGTCTGACATGTTTTAACATCATGTACATTCTCCAAGTCTATGAATATTTTCTGTATTTCACACTAGTAATTTACTTTCAGTTCCCATACAGAACACAAGAGAAAACAGAAATGGTTAGGAAGAGAAAATCTGAAGGATAAAAAAAAACAAAAAACAAAATGAAGTGGGGGACAAGGAATGTTGGAGAAAAAAGGGTGAAAAATAAAGAAAACACTAGGTAACAAATACTGTATGGTTGTTAAAATACTAAGACAAGCCATTTTAAAAATGCATTTCTCTATATTTAGGAAGTAATGACTACTAAAAATGCCAAAATATGTTCTGTTTTTATAACATGTAGGCCCTACAGCCTTCCAGTCTACAAAGCCATGAAGAATGTAATAAGTCATCTATTTCATGATTTCTGAAATAGGATAATCTCAACCACAAGACTTCTTCTGAGGTGATAATGAGAAAGATGTGATGATGATTTATGGCATATACAGAATGCTGACCAACTTTATTTTCAACTATACCTTTGGTGGCTCCTAGTTTGTTACTTAAGTTAAATTGAGTTTATATCTGACTAAAAGAAATACTTCAGGAGTGAAGTTCTGGCCCTAGGAAAAATTTTAAGTAGATTATTTTCTTTCTTCTTATCCAGTATCCCCCTTTATGAATTCAATGTCTTCATGTTTTATTTCAACTTGCCTTTATCAAAACCTATTTTTCAGAAAGGACCCATACAACTTTCTTTCACTTGAAAAGAAAACGACCTTGCTTAACACTGTATATTCTGCTGGAAAATGTTCACTCCAACAAACATCAGCAAACTATAAAAGGAGGTCGTTTTTAAGCACAGAGGTCCTCCCTTTTGTTCCAAATATTATGTTAAAAATGAGGGGGAGCCTGGTGACTCAGGTGGTTAAACATCTGCCTTTGGATCAAGTTATAATCTTAGGGTTCTGGGATTAAGCCTAGTGTCAGGCTCCTGTTCAGCAGAGTCTGTTTCTCCCTCTCCCTCTGTCCATCCTTACCCTGTTTGTGCTTCCCCGGGGTCTTTCTTCCTCTTTCAAATAAATAAAATCTTTTAAAAAATGGAATTAGTATTAGATGTTTTCTTCTGGCATGAAACAACTTTTTTTTAATTTCCTTTTTAATGTTTTAATTCCAGTATAGTTAACATACAGTGTTATGTTAGTTTCAGGTGTACAATACAGTGATTCAACAATTTTATATATCACTCAGTGCTCATCAAGACAAGTGTACTCTTAATACCCTTCACCTATTTCACCCATTCCCCCACCGACCTCCCCTTTGGTAATCATCGGTTTTTTCTCTATAGTTGAGTCTCATTTTATTTTTTGGTCTGTCTCTTTTTTTCCCCTTTATTTGTTTCTTAAATTCCACATATGAAAGAAATCATATGGTATTTCTCTTTCCCTGGCTGACTGACTTATCAGCAATGAACAAAACACACAAACAAACAAAAAATCCAAAAGCTAAAAACTATTCTTAAACCATTTGTAATTATATGTGTTTGAGCCTATTAAACTTCCTTCAAATGAATACTAGGTTGGTCCAGAAAGAAAGAAATATAATTAAATAATTCTATTTGTCCCAGCCACATAGGAAATACTTCAGGTAATCTGTAATTCTAAAGAGTGCCATCAGATTTTTTTCTAAGTAAAAAATGAACACAGGGCATGGATGGCTCAGTGGGTTAAAGCCTCTGCCTTCGGCTCAGGTCATGATCTCAGGGTCCTGGGATCCAGCCCTGCATAGGGCTCCCTGCTCAGCAGGGAGTCTGCTTCCCCCTCTCTCTCTGCCTCCCTCTCTGTCTACTTGTGATCTCTGTCAAATAAATAAATAAAATCTTTAATAAAAAATGAACACAGGTACTCAAGGCAGTAGGTACAAGTTCAAGATTTCTTTTGGTAGAACTCAACTAAGGAAAATATTTCCTCAACAGTGGCATTTTATAAATATTAATTTCTCTATGTCAATATTTGATATACATATTTTCAAGGAACTTTGACTCATTAAGTATACTAAGATCCATTCTGTTGGAAAATTAAAAACTCCAAAAGCAGTTACAGTCTCCACCAAAAGACAGCAGTACACATGCAAATTATTTCTCAAGGTAAGTGTATTCCAAATCAGAAATGTCAATAAAGGAATTATTTTTTGTTCTTTTTTCAGAATATGCTGAAACTATACCACTCATATTTGCCCATTATAGCTATACGTTTTTAAATTAATTAATGGTTTATTTTTGCCTCAAATTTTAGATTATCTTTAATTTTTAATTCAAAATACTTAATTTTTCCTTGTTGCATCCAATTTTGTGTGAGACAAATGATAAACCAAAATATGCTTTAAACATTCACTATATACATATTCCTCTATACCTTTACACAGAGTACCAAAGAAAATATAATTATTTAGAATTATAGTATCAAAAAGAATATAGTGTATGTGAAATATTTTATTTTATAAAATAAGATTTGAGAAGGTCACTTACCACATCTATTATATCAGATTCCATTTCATTGCTGAGATCAGACTATAAGAAAAAATAATAAAGTAGTGTTGAACTATTCATATAAAATCTGTTATTCCTTTAAGGGTACAGAACAAATATTGAATGATAATACCAATGTGTTTCAAATAATCTATCCAAGTTATAGAAAGACATCTTTCAGAATCTGACAGAATAGCACTAATCTGAAAGCTTCTGTTTTTTAACAGATGGGTTTTGTCCATTTATATTTATTGTAGAGGGCAAAGGAAAGATAATCCGAAGAAGACTCCATGCTGAGCATGGAGCTTGATGCCAGACTCCGTCTCATGACCCTGAGATCATGGCTGGAATCACACCATCCAGATGCCATGATCTTCCCTGCATTTTATTAAAAATTTCTTTATCTTCTACTCTAATTTTCAGAACATTATACATTCTATGCACATACTTTAAAGTAAGTTTTAAAATACATAGCAGATAATCTAGTCAATACCTATATCCTCCCCTGATGAATAAAATGACCTTAAAACCTTTATACTCTAACCTCCCTTCTTATGTCTTTGATATTATCTTTGTACAGTATTTTAGTTCCAATTTTTCTTCAACTGGCAAAATTAGTCTTAACTGTTATCTTAGGAGATAAATGACATGCTTGATGACTTTCCTGCCAGCAAGAGTCTTAAGAAATTAATTTATTTACATTATAATAAATAACATACCAGTGTCATATGTATGTACATTATATATAGCTTTATGAGATCTTTACATATGTATACACTTGCATAATCACAACATTATTATGAATATAGAAACTTTCTAGTACTCCCACAAGGTTCTCTCATGCTCCTTCCCTGTCTATAATTCAAGTGGTAACCAATATTCTATTGCATAATCAATCATTTTTGTCTACTTAGAGGCTCATGAAAACAAAAACATACAGTATATACAGTATATACTCTTTTGATTTTGGCTTTTTTTTCAGTCTTTATATTATCTGTAAGAATCATGCAGGTTGAACACAACTTTTTTTTTTAAGTTTTCATCTAAGTTCTGGATAGTTAACACACAGTGTAATACTAGTTTCAGGTGTACAATATACAACACCCAGTGCTCATCATAAAAAATGCACACCTTAATCCCCATAAATTATTTAACCCATCCCCACACACACCTGCTCTCTGATAACCATCAGTTTGTTCTCTATAGTTAAGGTTCTGTTTCTTGGTTTGCCTCTCTCTATTCTTTTTTCCGTATGCTGATTTGTTGTTTCCTAAATTCCACATATGAGTGAAATCATATGCTATTTGTCTTACTCTGACTGACTGATTTTGCTTAGCATAATACTCTCTAGTTCCATCCACCTTGTTGTAAGTGGCAAGATTTCATTTTTTCTTGTAGCTGAGTAATAATCCTATGTATGTATGTATGTGTGTATATATAACATCTTCTTTATCCATTCATCTGTCGATGGACATCTGGGCTCTTTCCATAATTTGACTATTGTAGATAATGCTGCTATAAACGTCGGGGTGCATGTATCCCTTTGAATTTGTATTTTTGTATACTGTGGGTAAGTATGTAGTGGTGCAATTGCCGAATCATAGAATAGTTCTATTTTTAACTTTTTTGTGGAACCTGCATACTGTTTCCCAGAGTGGCTGCACCAGTTTGTATTCCCATCAAGAATGAAAGAGGGTTCCCCTTTATCCACATCCTCACCAAAACCTGCTCTGTCTTCTATTGCTGATTTTAGCCATTCTGGCAAGTATGGAGTGGTATCTCATTGTAGTTTTAATTTGTGTTTCCCCGAAGATCAGTGATGTTGACCATCTTTTCATGTGCTTGTTGGCTATCTGGATGATGTCTATTCATATCTTCTGCCCATTTTTAATTTGATTATTCAATTTTCGGGTGTCAATTTTAATAAATTCTTTATATCTTTTGAATACTAACCCTTTATCAGATAGGTCATTTGCAAATATCTTCTCCCATTCCATAGGTTGCCTTTTAGTTTTGTTGTTTTCTTCACTGTGCAGAAGCTTTTTATTTTGAAGTCCCAATACTTTATTTTTGCTTTTTAAAAATACATTCTGACACCCTATGTTTTTTGATTAGAGCATTTAATCTATTAACATTCAGAGTAATTATTGATAGATATGTATTTACTGCCATTTTATTACTTGTTTTGCCATTGTATCTGGATATTTTTTCTGATCCTTTATTGTCTTTGTCACTTTGACTTCTCCTTTCCACTCAAAGAACGCTCTTTAATATTTCATACAGGACTGATATAATGGTCATTAACTCCTTTAGTTTTTGTCTGTGAAACTCTTTTAATCTCTCCGTCTATTCTGAATGATAGCCTTGCTGGATAGCTTATTCTTGGCTGTAGATCCAGCACATTGAATAGATCATGCCACTCCTTCTAGGTTGTCAAGTTTCTGCAGCTAGCTCTATGGTTTTTCCCTTGTGTGTTAAGGACTTCTTTTGTCTTGTTGCTTTTAAGATTTTTTTTTCTTTTTCACTATATTTTGCTTATTTAATTGTAATATGTCTTGGTGTTGACATGCTTTTGGTGATTTTCGAGGGAGTTCTCTGTGCCTCCTAAATCTGAATGTCTGTTTCCTTCCCTGGATTAGGGAGATTTTGTTATTATTTCTTGAAATAAGTTTTCTTCCCCTTTTCTCCTTCTTCTTCTTCTGGGACTTCTAGAATATGAATGTAATTGTGTTTTATGAAGTCTCTGAGTTCCCTGAGTCTATTATGTTGCATAATTCTTCTGTGGTCTGGTTGAGACTACCCTTCTCATTCAAGCTTGCCTGAGTCCCAGCATGGTGGGTCCTTCCCCAAGAAGACCAGCACAAACATTTACCCACACCATATCTCCCAACCAGAAATTTCTCCAGTTCTGGTGGAGTTGGTGCCAGTTTTCATTTCACAAGCAGACCAAAGCTCACTTAGTTATAAGTCACTACATTCAGGTCAGGCCAAATACTACCCACAGGAGGCAAAAGGAAACTCTTCAGATGCCTGGATTGAAGGATAGTGCAGCCAGAATACAACAGCAGACTGCATGCAGCACACACCAGAGACACTCCCTGAAGTGGCAGGCCCTGGGCACTATATGACCTCTTCTTCATAAGACCATTACTTTCAGCAGCAGGAGACGTAACTTGGTTTTCTAACACGGAGAAGAAGACAGAGACTTAGACAAAAATGCCAAGACAGAGGAATTTATCCCAAATGAAAGAACAAGATAAGGCCAGAGCCAGAGATCTAACCAAAAGATACAAGTAATATGGCTGATGGAGAATTTAAAACACCAATCATAAAAAATATTAACTGGGCTTGAGAGAAGAAGATATCAGTAAGACCCTTGCAACAGAGATAAAAGATTTTAAAAAGAATCAGAGATGAAGAATGCAATTAACAAGATTGGAAACAGGCTTGATGCAATGAATGGCAGGCAAGAAAAAGCAAAGGAACAAATTAATCACCTAGAAGACAAAATAATGGAAACCAATGAAGCTGAAGGAAAAAGAAAACTGTGCAATACAAGAATAGATTAAATTCCTTTTAGAGAGAGAAAGATGAGTTGGGGGGAGGGAAAAAGGGAGAGAGAAAATCTTAAGCAGGTTCTACATCCAGCATGGATGACTGCATCATTGTCATTTTCTTACTATTATAAATGTTGTATATTTTATAATTAATATGTGTTCTTATTTTATACAGATAATATTCATTTATATTTTACCAACATATTTTACTTTCCTGGGACTGTTCATTACTTACTGCTGTTTTTTACTTTCATCTGAGATTATTTTCCTTCAGACAGAAAAACTCCATTTACCCTAGTGCGAGTCTCCTGTAACAAATTCTTTAAGCATTTGTTCTTATTAAAATATTTTCATTTTGTGGGGCACCTGAGTGGCTCAGTGGGTTAAAGCCTCTGCCTTCAGCTCAGGTCATGATCCCAGGGTCCTGGGATCAAGCCCCACATTGGTCTCTCTGCTCGGTGGGAAGCCTGCTTCTTCCTCTCTCTCTATCTGCCTCTCTGTCTGCTTGTGATCTCTGTCAAATAAGTAAATAAAATCTTTAAAAAATATTTTTTCATTTTGCATTTTTGAAGGACATTCACATATATTCATTTTTCTTTACAATTATGTAGACTACACATTGGCAGAATTTTTTTAATTTCTTTTTAAAAAATTTTAAATTTCAAGATTCATTGTTTGTTAATGTTCCAAGATTCATTGTTTATGCACTATACCCCGTGCTCCATGCAATACGCACCCTCCATAATACCCACCACCAGGCTCACCCAACGCCCCATCCTCTCCCTCCCAAAACCCTAGTTTGTTTCTCAGAGTCCACAGTCTCTCATGGTTCATCTACCTCTCTGATTTCCCACAATTCACTTTTCCTTTCCTTCTCCAAATGTCCTCCACGTTATTCCATATGCTCTACAAGTAAGAGAAACTATATGATAACTGACTGTCTCTACTTGACTTATTTCACTCAGCATAATCTGCTCCAGTCCCATCCATGTTGATACAAAAGTTGGGTATTCATCCTTTCTGATGGAGGTGTAATATTCCATTGTATGTATGGACCATACCTTCTTCATCCATTTGTCTGTTGAAGGGCATCTTGGCTCTTTCCACAGTTTGGCAACATGGCCCTTGCTGCTATGAGCACTGGGGTACATATGGCCCTTATTTTCACTACATCTGTATCTTTGTGGTAAATACCCAGTAGTGCAATTGCAGGGTCATAGGGAAGCTCTATTTTTAATTTCTTAGGAATCTCCACACTGTTCTCCAAAGTGGCTGCACCAACTTGCATTCCCACCAACAGCATAAGAGGGTTCCATAAAATTTTATTCTGGCTAGAGTGACCAATCATTCTGGTTGCTTGGAACTGTTTCAGTCTTAACATTGAAAGTCCTGCTTCCTGGTACATTCCTTAGCCCAAAGGAAATTCGTATTTTGTCATCTCACTTCTGGCTTCCATTGCTTTTGCAGAATAGTCAGCTATCAATCTTATTGTGGTTTCTTTGAAAAATGTTTTCTTTCTCCAACTGATATAAGGTTTCTTTCCTGTTTTTGACTTTTCAATAACTTGAATGATTTGACTGTGATATGTGTAGGTAAAATTTTATTTGTTTGTATCATGCTTGTGCTTTGATGAACTCCTTTAGCCTATGTTTTATGCATTTTGCCACAGTTGAAAAAATATTCTGGGCGATTATTTCTTTAATAATTTTCCTCCCCCATTCTCTCTATATTTTCTTTTTGGAATATGAATTACATATATGTTAGAATGTTTGAGCATACCATATATGCTCTGTTCTCATTTTTCCATCCTTTTTTTTCTTCCAGTGCTTTAGATTATTTTCAACTAACATATCTTCAAAATAACTAATATTATCTATTGTTGAGCCCATCTGTCCAAATAGCTTTTAATTTCTGATATGATATTTTGTAGTTCTGGAATGTGCAATTAACTATCTTTTATACATTTTAAATCCCTTTTTTGTAATTTTTCGTGTTCTCATCCATTTTATCTACATTTTTCTCTATTTTCTGTATATATTCAACAGCTTGGGCTAGTATAATAGAGTCCATAGAGTGGGTGACTTAAAAAAAGAAGCATTTATTTTTCACAGTTTTGTAGGCTGGGAAATCCAAGTTTGAAGTGTTGGTCAATTCCATGGTTTTGGAATTGGGAGGTTAGCCATTTTCATGTTGTATCCTCACATGGCATAGAGAAAGAGAGATAGAGAGCTCTGGTCATTTCATCCCCTTATAAGTATGCAAATATCATCATGGGGCCTCCACCCTCATTACTCCATCTAAACCAAATAAAATCTAAAAGTGTAATCTCCAAATACTACTGCATTTAGTATTAGGGTTTCATAATATGGACGTGGGGGAACATAACCAGTCAACCCATAGCAATTTAATATAATAATCAAAATTATTTTGAAGCCTTTTTATGATAACCCCAATATTTGGATAATTTCTAATAAACTACTATTAAACACTATTTCTCTTCCTTATTAATAATATACTTATATATTTGTATATCTAGTAACTTTTATTATGTTTCAGATATTGTAGATGATACGTTGCAGATGCTATGGATTATGTCATTTTCCTCTAGAGTGTGTTAGACAATATTGTGGTAAACAGTCAAATTAACTTGAATCATCTTGACTTTGTGGAGACTTGATTTTAGAGTTGATTAAGATGATTCTCCTGGAGAGTGGCCCTTTACCATAAAACAGGGCCTTTCTGAGATCTTAACTGATGACTATGGATGTTTATAATGTCCTGGTATTATCTAAACTCAAACTTCCATCTCCCAAGGATTGTGCAGCCTCTGAAATATTACCCTAGCATTCCAGTCTAGCAGTTGTTTTCTGACAGACCTATCAGAGTCTTACTCTGAAAATGCAATGCCTAGAGATTAGTAAAATAACCATGAGAAATTTTATTCATCTCTTTCTTTGTGGCCTTTTCGTCTTTTGGAATCACCTCTTTTCCTAAGTCAAACTACCGTGGTGGCCCTGAAATTATCTTCTCAGTGGGGCTACTATCCTGTACTCCTGCTCTATTTCTCTAAACTGTGGTTGTGAAAATACCCTCATTATAGGAAAATCCAGGATAAATTCTGAGTTCACTTCATGTATTTTCCTTCTGTCAGTATTGTAGACTTACTTGTTTTCCAGTGCTTACACAGTTATTTTATACATTTTGACCAGGTTTTTTAGGGTTTTTTTTTTCCTAGTAAAAGGGTAGTTCTGATAACAGCTATCATTCACCATAGCTTATTCCATATCATACCCCTTGTTTCCTATTTCTTCCTTCAAGATTCCTTTAATTATTTTGCAGTGAGGGCATGTTAGTATTAAACTTTTAAAATCTTTTTTTGAAAATATTCTTATTTTGTTCATTTTAAGTTTGATAATTCTAACTTAAAACATTATTTTTGTCAGAATTTAAGATATTTGATTATCTTCTGGTATATTGTTTTGGTGATAAGACTATTACTCTGTCATTTATTATGGGCCATCTGTCTTAATACCTAAAATAGATATTAAGATTCATTTTTTTGATGGTATGAAATATCACTATTCTGTACATTAGTATGTATGTAATACTTTTGTTGGTTTTTTTTTTTGTTATTTTGCTTTATTCTGTTGCAGACATGCTTACTTTTCTGAATGTAATGATTCAAACTTTCATAGATCCATATGCTTTTTAACCAGTATACTTCCAAATATTGCTTCATTTCCATTTTCACTGTTTTCACCTTTGGGAACTCTAAATTAGATGCATGTTGAAACTTACTAAACTGTACACATTTTAACTTCTTTTTCATATTTTTCTACATAATACATTCTGGATTATTGCCTCTTTAGATCTTTTTAATATGCATTTAAATCACCCTGTGAATATTTAAATTTCAACTACTACAGGTTTCTTTCCTCAAAATTCGATTTGGTTCTTTTTTTCAGTGTTTCCTGTTTTTTTTTTTTCTTTTCCACTTGTTCTCTACTTACTTATATTGTGTGTTTTTAAAATAAATTCCTTTTCTCTTTAATCATTTTAAGCATACTTAATTTATAGTAAGCTTGATGATCTATTATTTTCATTTGTGAGGATGTCAATTTTTGTGAGGGAATTTTCCACGTGTCTCTCATGTGTCTGTATTTATGGTAAGCAGAGCCTCTGACCACATTTGCTCTGCATGATCTTCACAAGAATGCTAATATAGCAAATAGCTTTGCATGAAATAGATGGTTTGTAATTCTGTCATTAAAAGTGGGCATGCTTACTTCCTATCATAAAAGATTCTTGTTCCTTAAACTTAGTTTTTTTTTTTTTCTTAAAATAAAATCCACTTGGTGTGTAGGTGTCAACTGACTCTCTTCACATCATACTGTGAGAATTGGGGCTCAGGAAACTTACCCAAGAAAATGATGATACTCTGGCTATTGCTGTTGCTGTTGCTGTGAGTAATAAAGTTCATTGTCTTTGACAAGGAGTCTTATAACTTCTGCTGAGATCTATAAGCTGTGTCAGGTTAAATGGCTAGTTTGCAAATAGGTTAAAACCTGACAGTTCCTTCATAGTTTTGGCAACAGAGTTGTGTCACTGATAGAAGGCTTTCTGGAAGAATCTTAGAATGAAAGTCTTATAGATGAACAAATGTTATTTGAGGGAAGTCCATAAGAATGGTCACAAATACATTGACCAAAGTTCATAGTCAAATAGGCAATGAATTATTCTCCACTTTATAGGTGCTAGAATGTGATATACCAATTTTATGGCAGTGGAAGGAGAGCAACAACTTTTCACCCAGGAAGAAATTCCTCAGATATCAGGAGTACAGGAGAGGAAGATATGGTAATAATTTTTGTCTTTGGTAATCACCATTAGCACCTTCCTCACAAAGAAAAACATTCCGGTGTGGTTATCCTGAACTTTCTAAAGCACCTTAAATTTAACAGGTATTTCTTGCATTTTGATAACCTTAAAGTGTAGTTTTACTTTTGTCTCTGCAAATATCCAAGGAGTTTTACTGGCTATGGATATGTTTTGTGTTAATTTCTCAGCTTTCTGTTCTCACACCACACTGGCTATGTAGTTCATATTGTATGTATGAGAGAGGCACAGGCAACAACTTTATAACTAAACTAAAAGGATCATATATCATGATCAAATTGGGTTTATTCCAGGAATACAAGGATAGATCAACATATGTAAATCAATCATGATATACCACATTAACAAAATGAAGGATAAAAATAATATGATGGTCTCAATAGATGCAGCTAAAAGATTTCATATTCTTTCATAATAAAAATTCTCAACAAATCAGATACAGAAGGAAAGTACCTTAAATACAATAAAGTCCATAAATGACAAATCCACAGTTAACATAATACTAAATTGTGAAAAGCTAAAAGCTTTTCCTCTAATCAAGAATAAAATGAGAGTGTCCACTATCACCACTTCTATTCAACATAGTACTAGAAGTTCTAGCAAGAGTAATCAGTCAGGAAAAATAAATAACAATCATCCAAATTGGAAAGGAAGAAGCAAAAATTGTGCAGATAACATGATCATATATATGGAAAACCCTAAATACTCCACAAAGAAACTGTTAGAATTAATAAATGAATTCAGTAATTTGGAGGAATATGAAATCAAAACACAAAATAAATTGAATTTCTAAACACTAACAATGAACTATCTGAAAAAGAAATTAAAGAAGTAATCCCATTTACAATAGCACTGAAACCAATAAAATAATTAAGAATAATTTAACCAAGGAGGTGAAAGATCTGTACACTGAAAACTGTAACACACTGATGAAAGAAATGGCAGAAAACACAAATAAATGGAAAAATATCCTATATTCTTGGATTAGAGATTATTACTAAAATCTTCATATTACACAAATGATATACAGAACCAATGCAATCCCCATAAAAATTCCAATGGCATTTAGAAAGTTTAAGTATACTTCACATATAATGTTATATAAAATTCAGATTACCAACACAGTGATTTGACAATTTTATAGATAATGCTATGCTCATCTTTATAAGTGTAGCTACTATCTTTCAATATACATTGTTGTTACATTATTATGACTATATCTCCTAAACTGTAGTTTTAATCCTTCTGACTTATTTCCTAACTGAAAGTTTGTACTCTGTATTTATGAATTTTTCTCTAGTTTTTGTTTGTTTGTTTTAAATTCCACATGTAAGTAAAATCATATGGTATAAATATACAGTGGAAAAAAGACAGTCTCTTCAATAAATGGTGCTGGGAAAACTGGACAGCTATATGTAGAAGAATGAAACTCGACCATTCTCTTACACCGTACACAAAGATAAACTCAAAATGGATAAAAGACCTCAACGTGAGACAGGAATCCATCAGAATCCTAGAGGAGAATATGGCAGTAACCTCTTCGATATCAGCCACAGCAACTTCTTTCAAGATATGTCTCCAACGGCAAAGGAAACAAAAGCGAAAATGAACTTTTGGGATTTCATCAAAATCAAAAGCTTCTGCACAGCAAAGGAAACAGTCAACAAAACAAAGAGGCAACCCACGGAATGGGAGAAGATATTTGCAAATGACAGTACAGACAAAAGGTTGATATCCAGGATCTATAAAGAACTCCTCAAACTCAACACACACAAAACAGACAATCATATCAAAAAATGGGCAGAAGATATGAACAGACACTTCTCCAATGAAGACATACAAATGGCTATCAGACACATGAAGAAATGTTCATCATCATTAGCCATCAGGGAGATTCAAATTAAAACCACATTGAGATACCACCTTACACCAGTTAGAATGGCCAAAATTAGCAAGACAGGAAACAACATGTGTTGGAGGGGATGTGGAGAAAGGGGAACCCTCTTCCACCGTTAGTGGGAATGCAAGTTGGTACAGCCACTTTGGAGAACAGTGTGGAGATTCCTCAAGAAATTAAAAATAGAGCTTCCCTATGACCCTGCAATTGCACTACTGGGTATTTACCCCAAAGATACAGATGTAGTGAAAAGAAGGGCCATCTGTACTCCAATGTTTATAGCAGGAATGGCCATGGTCGCCAAACTGTGGAAAGAACCAAGATGCCCTTCAACGGACGAATGGATGAGGAAGATGTGGTCCATATACACTATGGAGTATTATGCCTCCATCAGAAAGGATGAATACCCAACTTTTGTAGCAACATGGACGGGACTGGAAGAGATTATGCTGAGTGAAATAAGTCAAGCAGAGAGAGTCAATTATCATATGGTTTTACTTATTTGTGGAGCATAACAAATAGCATGGAGGACAAGGGGAGTTAGAGAGGAGAAGGGAGTTGGGGGAAATTGGAAGGGGAGGTGAACCATGAGAGACTATGGACTCTGAAAAACAATCTGAGGGGTTTGAAGAGGTGGGGGGGTGGGAGGTTGGGGGAACCAGGTGGTGGGGGGGTGGGAGGTTGGGGGAACCAGGTGGTGGGTATTAGAAAGGGCACGGATTGCATGGAGCACTGGGTGTGGTGCAAAAACAAGGAATACTGTTATGCTGAAAATTTAAAAAAATGAAAAAAATATCATATGGTATTTGTCTTTTTCCTTCTGAATTATTTTACTTAGAATGCTACCCTCTAGAACCATCCACATAATCACAAATAGCAAGATCTCATTCTTTTTTTATGGCTGAGTAATATTTCATTGTGTACACACACTCACACACAAACACACACACACACACTCCACCTCTTCTTTATCTATTCATTTATTAGTGAACACATAGGCTACTTCCTTATGTTGGCTATTACATATAATGCTGCAATAAACATAAAGATGGATATATCTTTTCAAAATAGGGTTTTTAAAAAATATATTATTTATTTATTTATTTAGGGAGACAGTGGCAGGGGGGTATTGGCAGGCGGCAGGGGCAGAGAGAGGGAAAATATATTCCAAACTGACTCCTTGCTGAGTGTGGGGCCTCACATGGGGCTGGATCTCATGACTTTAAGATCATGACCCAAGTCAAAGTCAAGATTTGGATGCTTAACCAACTGAGCCACCCAGGTGTCCCAGTTTTTGTTTCCTTTGGGTATATACTCAGTAGTGGAATTATTGGAACATATGTTATGTCTGTTTTTAATTTTTGAGGATTCTGCATAGTGTATCCAAGAGTGGGTGCACCAATTTACATTCCTACCAACAGGGCACAAGTGTTTCCTTTTCTCCACATCCTCACCAACACTTGGTATTTCTAGTTTCTTTGACACTAGCCATTCTGACAAATGTAAGGTGATATCTCATGGTGCTCTTGATTTCCATTTCCCTGATGATTAGTGGTGTTGAGCACCTTTTCATGTGTCTGTTGACCATCTGTATGGTTTTACTGAAAAAAATCTATTCATGCCCTATCCCCCACTTTTTCCCCTCTACCCATTTTTTAAGTTGGATTGTTTTTATGGTGCTGTGTTGTATAAGTGCTATATATATTTTACACATTAATCCTTATCAGATATATCATTTGTAAACATCTTCTCTCATTCAGTAGGTTCTTTGTTTTATTGATGATTTCCTTCACTGTGGAAAAGATTTGTAATTTAGTATAGTCCCAGTAATTTATTCTCATTCCCTTTGTTTCCATTGTCTGTAGAGATAGATCAAGAAAAATATTGCTACTGCTAATGTTCAAGAGATAAGTATATTTTCTTCTAGGAGTTTTATTGTTTCAGGTTTCACACTTAGGTCTTTAACCCATTTTCGGTTTATATTTGTGTATTGTGTAATAAAGAGGTCTACTTTCATTTTTTTGGCATGTAGCTGTCCTGTTTTCCCAGCACCACTTATTGAACAGAATGTATTTCATTCATTATGTATTCTAGCTTCCTTTGCTGTAGATTAATTGATGATATAAGTATGGTTTTATTTATGGATTCTCTATCCTGTTCCATTGTTCTGCATGTCTATTTTTTTTTCCAGTACCATACTGTTTTGATTACTATAGCTTTGTAGTATATCTTGAAGTCTGGGATTATGATACCTGTAAATTTTTTAATTTTTTTTCTCAAGGTTATTTAAACTATTTGGGATTTTGTGGTTCCATAAAAATTTTGGGTTTATTTAGTCCTGTGGTCGGGGGACAGCATTTTGATAGGGATTGCATTGAATCTGTAAATTGCTTTGGGTAGTATGGACATTATAACGACATTAATTCTTCTCAACCATAGCATGGTATAGCTTTCCATTTCTTTGTTTTGTCTTTAATTTTTTTCATCAATGTTATATAGTTTTCAGAGTACAGGAATTTAACTTCCTTGATTAAATTTATTCCTAGGTATTTTATTATTTTTGATGAAATTGTGAATGGGATCGTTTTCCCAATTTCTCTTTCTGCTACTTTGTTATAAGTGTATGGACTTACAACAATTTTTGTATATTAAATTTGTATCCTACAATTTTATTGAATTCATTTATTAGTTCTAATGGTTTTTTTGGTAGTCTTTGGGATTGTCTATGTATAGTTATTATGTCATCTGCAAATAGTAACATAGTTATTTATATGTTACCAATTTGAATGCCTTTTAATTCTGTTTGTTGTTTAATTGTTGCAGCTAGGTCTTCCAGTGCTGCCTTTAATAAAAGTGGTGAAAGTGGACATCCTTATTTCTGATCTTAGATGAAAAGGTTTTGATATCTCACTACTCAGTATGATGTTAGCTGTGTTTTTGTCATTTATAGCCTTTATTATCTTAAGGATGTTCCCTCTAAACCCACTTTGCTTAGTTTTTATGAATAAATGTTGAATTATAATGTGCTTTTTCTGTACTTCTGAGATGATCATATGATTTTTATCCTTCGTTTTGTTAATGTGCTGTATCATACTGATTGATTTTGTGGATACTGAACCACCCTTGCATTCCTGGAATAAATCCTACTTGATCAAAATGAATTATCTTTTTAGTGTATTCTTTTTTTTTTTTTTTTAAGATTTCATCCATTTATTTGACAGACAGAGAACACAAGTAGGCAGAGAGGCAGGCAGAGAGAGAGAAAGAGAAGCAGGCTCTGCACTTAGCAGAGAGCCTGATGCAGGGCTCGATCCCAGGACCCTGGGATCATGACCTGAGCCTAAGGCAGAGGCTTTAACCCACTGAGCCACCCAGGCGCCCCTTTAGTGTATTCTTGAATTTAGTTTGCTAATATATTTTTGTGGATTTTTCATCTATGTTCATCAGGAATATTGGCTTGTAGATTTTTTTCTTGTAGTTCTTTATCTGATTTTGGTATCATGGTAACACTGGCCACATTAAAATAATTTGGAAGCTTTCTTTTCTAATTTTTGGAATTGTTTGAGGAAATGAGGTATTAACTCTTCTTTGAATGTTTGCTAGAATTCACCTATGGAGCCATCTATTCATGGACATTTGTTGAGAGTTTTTCAATTATTGATTCAATTTCATTAGTAGTAATTGTTCTATTCAAATTTTCTATTTCTTCCTGATTCATTTTTTTTTGGAAGACTGCATGTTTCTATGCTTTATCCATTTATTCTAGGCTGCCCAATTTGTTGACATATAACTTTTTGTAGTAGTCTCTTATAGACCTTTTTATTTCTGTGGTGTTGGTTTTTACTTCTCTTTCATCTCTGTTTTTATTTAGTTGAGTCCTTTTCTTGAGTCTTTTTCTTGAGTCTGGCTAATGTTAATCAACTGGGTTTATCTTTTCAAAGAACTAGCTCTTGGTTGTCTTGAGTTTTTTCTATTTTTTTTTATCTTTATTTCATTTATTTCTACTTTCTTATTCTTATTCTTTCCTTCTTTTTTCTAACTTTGAGCTTTGTTTACTCTTTTTTTTTCCCTTTAGGCATAAAGTTGGATTACTTGAGATTTTCAGATAGGCTTGTATTGTTATAAACTTTACTTTTAGAAGAGCTTTCCCTGTGTCCCAAGACATTGGACTGTTGTGTGTTCATTCACGTTTGTCTCCATGTGTTCTTTTTTTCTCTTTGATTTCTTCATTGACTCATTGGTTGTTAATAGCATGTTGTTTAGCCTCCATGTCTTTTGTGTTTTTCCTCCAGGTTTTTTCTCATAATTGATTTCATACCACTGTGATTGGAAAAGATTCTTAATATGATTTCAGTCTTCTTAAATTTATTAAGACTTATTTTGGACCTAATGTGATCTCTCCTGGAGAATGTTCCATGATCAATTGAGAAGAATGTGTTTTCTTTGTATTTAGACGAAATATTCTGTATATATCTCTTAAGTCCATCTGGCCTATTGTGCAGGTCAAAGCAACAGTTTCCTTACTGATTTTCTGTCTGAATATTCTATGCATTGATTTAAGTCGTGTGTTAAAGTCCCCTACTAATATTGCATTACTAATATTGTATTACCATCAATTTCTCCCTAAATGTCTGTCAACATTTGCTGTATTTTAGGTTGCCCTAAGTTGGGTGCATAGATATTGCAATTATTATATCTTCTTGATGGATTGACTTGTTTATCATTATCTAATGTCCTGTTTCTTGTTATAGTCATTTCTTTGAAGCATATTTTGTGTGATGTCAATATTGTTACCCAGCTTTATTTTCACTTCCGTTTGCATAGAATACCTTTTTCCATCTCTTCACTTTCAGTCTGTATGACTCTTTAGGTTTGATGTTAGTCTCTTGTTGGCATCACATAGGTGGATCTTGTGTTTTTCATCCATTCAGTCACTCCACGTCTTTTGATTGAAATATTTAGTCCATTTACATGTAAAGTAATTACTGATTTATATATATATATATATAACTAAATGCCATTTTGTTAATTATTTTCTGGCTGTTTTCATAGTTCATCTCTATTCCTTTCTTCTCTTACTCCCTTTCCTTAAAGTTTGATGGCTTTCTTTAATGTTATGCTGGAGTTCTTTTGTTTTTGTTTGTGTATGTATCATAGGTCTTTGGTTTGTGGTTACCATGAGGTTTCTGTATAACATCTTAAGTGTAGAGCAATCTATAGTAAGCTAATAGATGCTTAAGTTCAATCACATTCTTAAAAAAATTCATTTTGATGCCTCCATATTTTATGTAAGGATGTTATATATTACATATTTTTATTTTATGAATCCCTTAAATAATATTCTAGATACAATTGATTTTACTACTTTTACATTTTAAACTTCATATTAGCTTTAGAAGTGATTGATCTACTATTACATTTGCTTTTATTTGAGCATTTATTTTCCTTTCATAATTTTCTTCTGATTTTGACTTTCTCTTTTTTGTTTAAAGAAGTCTCTTTACCAGTTCTTGTAAGACTGATTTACTGGTCATGAACTCCTTTCATTTGTTTGGGAATCTATTTCAATTCTGTATAATAACCTTACTGTGTAGAATATTCTTGGTTGTAAGTTTTTTTTTCTTTTTAATACTTTGTATATATCATGGCACTCCTCTCTGGCTTGATAACCTCTTGCTGAAAAATCAGTTGCTAACCTAAAGGGCTTTCCTTGCATGTAACTATATTTGCATCTTTTTTTGCTGCTTTTAAAATTTTCTTTTTATGTTCAATCTTTGACCTTTTTTTAATCTTTGACATTTAAATTATCTTGTGTCCTGGTGAAATTTTTGGTTCATCTTGTTTGGGACTCTCTGCACTTATTGGAACTGGATGTTTCTTTTCTTTCCACATTAAGGAAGTGTTCAGCTATTATTTCTTCAAATATGTTTTCTGCTCCTTTCTGTCTCTCTAATTCTGGAGCCTCTATAATGCAAATGTTATTATGCTTGATATTATCCTAGAGGATTGATAACTCATTCTTGTTTTTATTTTTTCTTTCTTTTTGCTGTTCATCTTGGATGTGTTCCCTTGTCCTGTCTTTGATGTAGTCAGTCTGGTCTGAATTCTAATCTTCTGTTGATTCCTTCTAGTCTTCTTTTTTTTTCCATTTCAGTTACTTTATTTTTCAACTATAATTGAAGTTCATACACTCTTTTCTCATATTCAGTGAGCATCTTTATGACCATTATTTTGAACTCTTTATCAGGCAGATTGTTTATCTCTGTTTCATTTAATTATTTTTCTGAAATTTTATCTTGTTCTTTCATTTGAAGTATATACCTTTGTATCCTCATTTTGTTTGGCTTTCTGCATTTGTTTCTATCAATTAAGTAGAACAGCTATTTCTTCTAGACTTGAGGAAATGGACTTCCCCTCTGTTGACTGCATGTGTCTAGTAGGTTTGTTTGCTGTCTGGAGCTCTAGCATGTGTTGACTGGTGTTCCTAAGGTCACCCTGGTGGGATGGCTGGAGCCAAAGGAAGCTTGGACAAGTATGTCTCAGGGTGCTCTGTTCAGGGGGTGGGGGCTGAATGGGCAATAGGAGCTGAAGTAGGGCACTTCTCACAGAATGTGCCCTAGAAAGTCATACAGAGCCAATGTGGTTATGAACCTAGAGAATTCTGAGATGCTTTGTAGGCTGTGTTGCCTTGGAAAATGACTGGAGCATGACTGGTTGCTGTCCAGGGGTGTTCTGATATGTTCCACCCAGGACTACCTTAGTGGGACAGCTGGACCTTGGTGAATATTGTGGAGGGGCATCTTAGAGAGATGGCTGGGGTTGGTGTGAGCCAGGGGCCCAAGCATGCTGAGGTGGCAAGCCGGCTAGGGCACTCGGACTCTACTTTGGGTGCATTATTTAGTCAGAGGGGCAAAATAAACTTGCATGTGCCAGTCCCTCTCCCTCCAGAGAGAGTTTCAGAAACTCCATCACCATTTGGCAAAGGTCTAGGGCTGGGATTTATTTATAGTCTACTTCCTCTTTAAACTGAAGCTTTTTTTCCCCCCTGTGTCAAGGTATTTTGAAGCCAATATGGGATAACAGTCTAGGGAAACTCTGAGGTGATGGGCAGGCTAGGACACCTGGATTCTGCTCCTATCTAGACTGTCAAGGTGGAAGGGCAATGTAAACAGTGGCACTCACTAGCCCCTCTGACACTGGACAGAGTTCCAGGAAGTTTCTGATGTTTGGTGGAGGATTAGTTCCTTTATTTTCTTGTTGCCTTTTTAGGCCACAGTTTTGTTTTTTTTTTTTTTTTTTTGTTTTTGTTTTTGTTTTTTTCTGTGCCCACAGAAGATGAATTTGCTCCTGGTTCTTTAGTACTCTCTCTCCTCACCACAGTTCACAATATTGGGGGTGTTCCTATCATTATTGTGTCTGCATCTTTCCTGCTATTCTCTATGTGGTCCCTCTACTCTAATCTTTGTGGTGTAGAAGCTGCTCAGTCAGCCATTGGTTCTTCAGGAGGGATTTTTCTATATGTAGGCATAGATTCAGTGTGTCTGTGAAGGAGGTTAGTTCAAGGTCTTCCTGAATTTCATCATCTTGGATCCTCCCCAGTTTTTTTAATTTCAGCTTGATAAAGAACATCTACAAAAACCTATACCTGGGGTGCCTGGGTGGCTCAGTTGATTAAGCATCTGCCTTCACTTAAGGCCATGATCCCAGGGTCCTGAGTTGGAGTCCCATCTGGATCCCTCTTCATTGGGGAGCCTGCTTCTCCTTCTCCCCTCTGCTCTTTCTCCTTCCACTTGTGCTATCCTTCTCTCTCCCATGTGCTCATTCTCTCACTCAATCTTGAATAAATAAAATCTTTAAAACAAACAAAAAACCTATACCTGAAATCATACTAATGGCAAGAAAGTAGATGTTTTCCCTTTAAGATCAGGAACAAGGTAAGGATGTTTTTCCTTACTATTCTTATTCATCTTTATACTAAAAGTCTTAGTTAATGCAGTAAGAGAAAAATGAAGTAAAAGGTATACAGTTTGAGAATGAAGAAATAAAATCTTGTTTGCAGATGACATAACATGATTGTCTACGTAGAAAAAACAAGTAATTGATAAAAATTATTTGAATTAACAAAGAATTGTACCAATTTTAGGGGATACAAAGACAATATACAAAAATCAATTACTTTCTTATATACCAGCAATGATTGGATGGCAATTTGAAATTTAAAAGGCAACACCATTTACATTAACACTAAAAAGAAATCAATATTTAGGTATAAATCTAACAAAATGTATATAAGAGCTATATGAGGAAAGCTTTAAAATGCAGATGAAATAAATCAAAGGAGATGTAAATGTCTGATAAGATATTTCATGTTCATGGATAGGAAGACAAGATATTGTTAAGATGTCAATTATTCTCCCAATTGTCTCTAGATTTACACCATCTCAATAAAAATACCAGAAAGGTGCATTGTGGATAAAAAACAAACTGATTCGGAGGGAGGAGTCAAGATGGCGGAGAAGTAGCAGGCTGAGACTACTTCAGGTAGCGGGAGATCAGCTAAATAGCTTATCTAAAGATTGCAAACATCTACAAATCCAATGGGAGATCGAAGAGAAGAAGAACAACAACTCTAGAAAGAGAAAATCAACCACTTTCTGAAAGTTAGGACTGGCGGAGAAGTGAATCCAAAGCGACGGGAAGATAGACCGCGGGGGGAGGGGCCGGCTCCCAGCAAGCGGCGGAGCAACGGAGCACAAAATCGGGACTTTTAAAAGTCTGTTCCGCTGAGGGACATCGCTCCAGAGGCTTAACCGAGGTGAAGCCCAGGCGGGGTCAGCACGGCCTCAGGTCCCGCAGGGTCACAGAAGGATCGGGGGTGTCTGAGGGTCGCAGAGCTTACAGGTATTAGAACGGGGAAGCCGGCTACAGGACAGAGCCGAGGAGTGAGCTCTCAGCTCGGCATTACCTTGAACTGGTCGCAGGCTCGGTCAGCTCGGAGCACGGCCGGAGGCCAGGGTGCCGGGAGTAATTGGGCACTGTTCTCTGAGGGCGCACTGAGGAGTGGGGCCCTGGGCTCTCGGCTCCTCTGGGCCGGAGACCAGGAGGCCGCCATCTTCATTCCCGCCCTCCGGAACTCTACGGAAAGCGCTCAGGGAACAAAAGCTCCCGAAAGCAAACCCGAGCGGATTACTCAGCCCGGCCCCTGGTAAGGACGGTGGAACTCCGCCTGGGGCAAAGACACTTGAGAATCGCTACAACAGGCCCCTCCCCCAGAAGATCAACAGGAAACCCAGCCAGGACCAAGTTAACCTACCAAGGAGTGCAGTTTCAATACCAAGGAGAGCAGCGGAATTCCAGAGGAAGAGAAAGCAAAGCACGGAACTCATGGCTTTCTCCCCATGATTCTTTAGCCTTGAAGTTAATTTAATTTTTTTTTCTTTTTCAATTTTTTTTCTCTTCTTTTGCTAAATTTTTTTTAACTTATACCGTTTTCTTTTTAACGTTTTTTAAATAGTTTATCTAATATATATATATATATTTTTTTTTCCTTTTTATATTTTTTCTTTATCGGTTTTCTTTTTTTAATTGTTTCTTTTATTTTTTTTTCCTTTCTGAAACCCTTTTTATCCCCTTTCTCCCCCCTCACAATTTGGGATCTCTTCTGATTTGGCTAAAGCATATTTTCCTGGGGTTGTTGCCACCCTTTAGTATTTTACTTGCTCCTTCATATACTCTTATTTGGACAAAATGACAAGGCGGAAAAATTCACCACAAAAAAAAGAACAAGAAGCAGTACCAAAGGCTAGGGACCTAATCAATACAGACATTGGTAATATGTCAGATACAGAGTTCAGAATGACGATTCTCAAGGTTCTAGCTGGGCTCGAAAAAGGCATGGAAGATATTAAAGCAACCCTCTCGGGAGATATAAAAGCCCTTTCTCGAGAAATAAAAGAACTAAAATCTAACCAAGTTGAAATCAAAAAAGCTATTAATGAGGTGCAATCAAAAATGGAGGCTCTCACTGCTAGGATAAATGAGGCAGAAGAAAGAATTAGCGATATAAAAGACCAAATGACAGAGAATAAAGAAGCTGAGCAAAAGAGGGACAAAGAGCTACTGGACCACGAGGGGAGAATTCGAGAGATAAGTGACACCATAAGACGAAACAACATTAGAATAATTGGGACTCCAGAAGAAGAGGAAACAGAGGGGAGCAGAAGGTATATTGGAGAGAATTATTGGAGAGAATTTCCCCAATATGGCAAAGGGAACAAGCATCAAAATCCAGGAGGTTCAGAGAACCCCCCTCAAAATCAATAAGAATAGGTCCACACCCTGTCACCTAATAGTATAGTATAGCGGTACAAGCCTTTCTCAAGAAACAAGAAAGGTCTCAGGTACACAACCTAACCCTACACCTAAAAGAGCTAGAGAAAGAACAAGAAAGAAACCCTAAACCCAGCAGGAGAAGAGAAATCATAAAGATCAGAGCAGAAATAAATGAAAAAAAAAAAAAAAAAACAATAGAACAAATCAACGAAACAAGGAGCTGGTTCTTTGAAAGAATTAATAAGATCGATAAACCCCTGGCCAGACTTATCAAAAAGAAAAGAGAAAGGACCCAAATAAATAAAATCATGAATGAAAGAGGAGAGATCACAACGAACACCAAAGAAATACAGACAATTATAAGAACATACTATGAGCAACTCTACGCCAACAGATTTGACAATCTGGAAGAAATGGATGCATTCCTAGAGACATATAAACTACCACAACTGAACCAGAAAGAAATAGAAAGCCTGAACAGACCCATAACCAGTAAGGAGA
>NW_019154191.1:373982-396633 GCF_002288905.1 Enhydra lutris kenyoni
ATCAAAAATCTCCAAACAAACAAAAGCCCAGGGCCAGATGGCTTCCCGGGGGAATTCTACCAAACATTTAAAGAACTAATTCCTAGTCTCCTGAAACTGTTCCAAAAAATAGAAAGGGAAGGAAAACTTCCAAACTCATTTTATGAGGCCAGCATCACCTTGATCCCAAAACCAGACAAGGATCCCATCAAAAAAGAGAACTACAGACCAATATCCTTGATGAACACAGATGCAAAAATTCTCACCAAAATACTAGCCAATAGGATTCAACAGTACATTAAAAGGATTATTCACCACGACCAAGTGGGATTTATTCCAGGGCTGCAAGGTTGGTTCAACATCCGCAAATCAATCAATGTAATACAACACATTAATAAAAGAAAGAACAAGAACCATATGATACTCTCAATAGATGCTGAAAAAACATTTGACAAAGTACAGCATCCCTTCCTGATGAAAACTCTTCAAAGTGTAGGGATAGAGGGCACATAGTTCAATATTATCAAAACCATTTATGAAAAACCCACCGCAAATATCATTCTCAATGGAGAAAAACTGAAAGCTTTTCTGCTAAGGTCAGGAACACGGCAGGGATGTCCGTTATCACCACTGCTTTTCCACATAGTACTAGAAGTCCTAGCCTCAGCAATCAGACAACAAAAGGAAATTAAAGGCATCCAAATTGGCAAAGAAGAAGTCAAACTATCACTCTTCGCAGATGATATGATACTATATGTGGAAAACCCAAAAGACTCCACTCCAAAACTGCTAGAACTTATACAGGAATTCAGTAAAGTGTCAGGATATAAAATCAATGCACAGAAATCAGTTGCATTTCTCTACACCAACAACAAGACAGAAGAAAGAGAAATTAAGGAGTCCATCCCATTTACAATTGCACCCAAAACTATAAGATACCTAGGAATAAATCTAACCAAAGAGACTAAGAATCTATACACAGAAAACTATAAAGTACTCATGAAAGAAATTGAGAAAGACACAAAGAAATGGAAAAATGGTCCATGCTCCTGGATTGGAAGAATAAATATTGTGAAAATGTCTATGCTACCTAAAGCAATCTACACATTTAATGCAATTCCTATCAAAGTACCATCCATTTTTTTCAAAGAAATGGAACAAATCATCCTAAAATTTATATGGAACCAGAAAAGACCTCGAATAGCCAAAGCAATATTGAAAAAGAAAGCCAAAGTTGGTGGCATCACAATTCCGGACTTCAAGCTCTATTACAAAGCTGTCATCATCAAGACAGCATGGTACTGGCACAAAAACAGACACATAGATCAATGGAACAGAATAGAGAGCCCAGAAATAGACCCTCAACTCTATGGTCAACTAATCTTCGACAAAGCAGGAAAGAATGTCCAATGGAAAAAAGACAGCCTCTTCAACAAATGGTGTTGGGAAAATTGGACAGCCACATGCAGAAAAATGAAATTGGATCATTTCCTTACACCACACACGAAAATAGACTCAAAATGGATGAAGGATCTCAATGTGAGAAAGGAATCCATCAAAATCCTTGAGGAGAACACAGGCAGCAACCTCTTCGACCTCAGCCGCAGCAACATCTTCCTAGGAACATCGCCAAAGGCAAGGGAAGCAAGGGCAAAAATGAACTATTGGGATTTTATCAAGATCAAAAGCTTTTGCACAGCAAAAGAAACAGTTAACAAAACCAAAAGACAACTGACAGAATGGGAGAAGATATTTGCAAATGACATATTGGATAAAGGGCTAGTGTCCAAAATCTATAAAGAACTTAGCAAACTCAACACCCAAAGAACAAATAATCCAATCAAGAAATGGGCAGAGGACATGAACAGACATTTCTGCAAAGAAGACATCCAGATGGCCAACAGACACATGAAAAAGTGCTCCACATCACTCGGCATCAGGGAAATACAAATCAAAACCACAATGAGATATCACCTCACACCAGTCAGAATGGCTAAAATTAACAAGTCAGGAAATGACAGATGCTGGCGAGGATGCGGAGAAAGGGGAACCCTCCTACACTGTTGGTGGGAATGCAAGCTGGTGCAACCACTCTGGAAAACAGCATGGAGGTTCCTCAAAATGTTGAAAATAGAACTACCCTATGACCCAGCAATTGCACTGCTGGGTATTTACCCTAAAGATACAAACGTAGTGATCCGAAGGGGCACGTGCACCCGAATGTTTATAGCAGCAATGTCTACAATAGCCAAACTATGGAAAGAACCTAGATGTCCATCAACAGACGAATGGATAAAGAAGGGGTGGTATATATACACAATGAAATACTATGCAGCCATCAAAAGAAATGAAATCTTGCCATTTGCGACGACGTGGATGGAACTAGAGGGTATCATGCTTAGCAAAATAAGTCAATCGGAGAAAGACAACTATCATATGATCTCCCTGATATGAGGGAGAGGAGATGCAAAACGTGGGGTTAAGGGGGTAGGAGAAGAGTAAATGAAACAAGATGGGATTGGGAGGGAGACAAACCATAAGTGACTCTTAATCTCACAAAACAAACTGAGGGTTAATGGGGGGAGGGGGGGTTTGGGGGGTGGTGGGATTATGGACATTGGGGAGGGTATGTGCTATGGTGAGTGCTGTGAAGTGTGTAAACCTGGCGATTCACAGACCTGTACCCCTGGGGATAAAAATATATGTTTATAAAAAATAAAATTAAAAAAAAAAACAAACTGATTCTGAAGCTCATATGAAAAGGCAAAAAGGTCTAGATTAGCCAACATAGTATTAAAAAGAATAAAGTTGATGGTCTGACACTATCCAACTTAAATGCTTAATATGAAACTACACTGATAAAGATAGTGTAGTATAAGTAAACTAATGACAAATAGATCAACAAGATAGAATAGAGAGAGCCAAGAAGTAGACCCACACAAATATAGTCAACTGATTTTGGGAAAGGAACATGGAAAGTCAATGTCAAAAAGATAGTATTTTCAACAAATGGTACTAAAGCAACTAGACATCCACATGGCAAAAAAGAAAGAAAAAAAAAAGAAAAACAATCTATATACTGACCTTACACTTTTTACAAAAACTACCTCAAAACGGATCACAGATCTAAATGTAAAACTCCAAACTATAAAAGTTTTAGATGATAAAATAGAAGAAAATTTAGGTGACCCTAAATTTGGCAATAAATGTATAGATAAATACCAAATGCACACGTGAAATAGAAATTTGAAAATTAGACCTCATCAAGATTCAAAACATCTTCAGTGCAATAGACACTTTTAAGAGAATGAAAAGAGAAGCCATCGAGTGGAAGAAAGTATTTACAAAACACATATGTGATGTTTTGTAAGTATATGAAATAAATAAAAGCCATATATGAAAACCTACAGTGAACATCATCCTCAATGATGAAAAACTGAGAGTTTTTCCTCTAATCAGAAACAAGACAAAAAAGTCCAATACCATCACTTTTTTTCAATGTAATAATGGAAGTTTTAGCTGCAGTAATCAGAGCAAAAAAGAAATAGAAAGCCGGGGCGCCTGGGTGGCTCAGTCCTTGGGTGTCTGCCTTTGGCTCAGGTCATGATCCTGGGGTCCTGGGATCGAGCCCTGCATCCAGCTCTCTGCTTGGCAGAAAGCCTGCTTCCCCCTCTCCCACTCCTCCTGCTTGTGTTCCCTCTCTAGCTGTCTCTCTCTCTCTGTGTCAAATAAATAAATAAATAATCTTTAAAAAAAAAGAAATAGAAAGCCTACAAATTGTTAAGGAAGAATTAAACTGTCACTATTTGCAGATGACAAGATATTATAAATAGTAAATCCTAAAGGCTCCACCAAAAAACTATTGGAACTGATAACAATTCATTAAAGTTGTAAAGCACAAAATTATTCTACAAAATTACATTTTTATATAGCAATAATAATAAAGTAGCATTCCTATATAATGACATTTCTACATAATACATAATTATGTATAATAATATAATTTATATATAATTGAAATATATTTGTACTTCATATAATAATAAAAATAATAATAAAGCAGTAAGAGAAATTAAGAAAACATTCCCATTTACAATTTCACACACACACACAAAAATGCCTAGGAATAAACTTAACCAAAGAGGTGGAAGATCTATATATGGGAAACTACAGGACATTGATGAAAGAAATTGAAGAAGACAAAAGATGTGGAAATATATTCCACACTCAAGAATTGGAAGAATTAATATTGTTAAAATGTCCTTACTATAGAAAGCAATCTACAGATTCAATGCAATCACCATCAAAATATCAATAACATTTTTCACAAAGCTAGAACAAGTAACACTAAAATTTGTATGAAATTGCAAAGGACTCAAATCAATCTTGAGAAAGAATAAAAAAGCTGGAGGTATCATAATCTCAGATTTCAAGATATACCACAAAGTTGCAGCAAACAAAACAGTACGGTACTGGCACAAAAACAGACACATAGATTAATGAAACAGAAGGAAGATCCCAGAAGTAAATCAAGACTTCTGTGGTCAATTAATGCAGACAAAAAATGCGAAAATGAACAATGGGGAAAAGACAATCTCTTCAATAATTAGTACTGAAAAACACTGACAGCTACATGCAAAAGCATGAAACTGGATCACTTCCCTACAAGTTAGACAAAAACGAACCCAAAATTGATTAACAGCCTAGGTGTCAAGCCCAAAGACAAAAATCCTAGAAGAAAAAATGGGCAATAATCTCTTAAACATTGACATTAGCAGCATTTTTCTAGATATGTCTCCTAAGGCAAGTGAAATAAAAGCAAAAATAAACTACTAGAACTATACCAGAATAAAAGCCCTTTGCATGGCAAAGGAAACCATCAACAAAACAAAAGTCAAGCTACTGATGGGAGAATATATCTATAAATGATATATCTGATAAAGGGTTAATGTCCAAAATATATAAAGAACTTGCATAACTTGACACCAAAAAACTCCACATAATCCAATTAAAAATGGGCAAAGGACATGAACAGTTATTTCTCTATAGAAGTCATACAGACAGCCAATAGCCATATGAAAAGATGGTCAACATCACTAATCACGAGAGAAATTCAAGTCAAAACAAGGAGAGTTGGTGGAGGGAGGTGGGTAGGGACAGGCTAAGTGGGTAATGGGCATTAAGGAGGGCGCTTATTATTACGAGCACTGACTGTCATACATAAGTGATGAATCCCTAAATTCTACTCTGGAAACCAATATTACACTATACTAACTAATTAGAATTTAAATAAAATTTTGAAAAAACACAATACAATGAGATATTGGCTTACAACTATCAGAATGGCTAGAATCTTAAAGACAAGAAAGAATTAGTATTGGTTAGGATGTGGGGGAAAAAAGACCCTCATGCACTGTTGGTGGGAATGTAAATTGATGCATCTACGGTGGAAGACAATATGGAAGTGCCTCAAAAAATTAAAATTAAAGATACCAAATGATTCAGTAAATCCACTACTGGGTATTTACCCAAAGAAAATGAAAACACTAATTCAAAAAGATATGTGCACCACTATCTTTATTGTAGCCATATTTGCAATAGCCAACATATGGAAGCAACCTTAAGTGACCAACGATAAATGGGTAAAGAACTCGTAAATATACACAATGGAATATTACTCGACCATAAAAAAGGATGAAATCTTAGCATTCGTGATAACATGCATGGACCTAGAGTGTATTATAGTGATTGAATTAAATCAGATGGGAGGGGGAGTTAAGATGGTGGAATAGTAGTGGAACCCTATGCTTACCTTGTCCCTCTAACACAGACAGATAAATGTCAAATCATTCTGATCACCCAGGAAATCGATCTGAAGACTGAGGGAATAAAATTCACATCTAAAGGGGGAAAAATTGGCCACATTGTGAAAGGTAGGAGCTGCAGATAGTTGATTTGGGAGAGAAAAGGACTGTGAGTTCTATGAAGGGGTGGGAGTCCTGATTTCAGAGAGAGGAGGAGAGAGGGAGAGTGAAAGAGAGAGAGAAAGAGAGAGAGAGAATAAAAGCAGAACACAGGGGATTGCACAAGATAAACTCTTCCCCTAAATCACTGACTGGGAAAAGGAGAGGAGCTAACTATCCCAAGTCTATATAAGCAGTGGAGCTCAAAGTCTGAAGTTTTAGAAGTCCGTGCCATCTCCAGGGTCATGCCTGGTGGGCTTAGTGGGGCTCCTGTGGGGAAGGACGGCAGAGGCCCATGGGTGGACAATGTGGTCTGAGAATCCTCTGGGTCACAAAGGGTGAACAGATCCCCTTCCTGGTGTGCATTTGGAAGAGGCTGCACTGCCTCTCAGAAGACAAAAGAGAAAGGTGCCATTGAGCAGCCAAGCTGAAGGCAGCTAACCTGGAAGCCGGCTTTCTGCTGTGCTTTTGTGTAAAATCCTAGCCCCACACAGTCACGTGACTATTTTTGGGGGGGTGGGGGACAAACCTGCACCAGACACAGCATGGCAAGACCTTACCCCAGAGGATAAGAGCTGGTATGTGCCATGATTGGTCCCTAAAATTTGGAGCTTTGAAACTCAGCTGCATGCCTGAAATAAAACACAGGAGTACTGTGCCACCAGGCAGACAGATGGCTTGGAAACAGTCAGGGTGAAGTGAGGGTTCCAAAAGGAGCTTGGGACACAAGAGGGGAGATTAATCGCTCTCCTGTTTGGGCTTCCTGAATAGCAGTGGGCACGAACTCCCTTCTCCAGGGATGAGAGAGTGAAATGATGCTATTTTCCACCTGTCCATCAGTATGGACACACTTCAGTGAGAAACACAGCACCCTCAGTAGATGCTGGAGTGGCTTACACCAAGCCTTGCCCCACAGTGCCCTGCAGGTGCACCTTTACAAGGCCAAGATGCCCTGAAAACAAGCACAGCAGAGCCCTCCCCCTAGAAGACCAGCACAAATCCCCTGTATGCACCAAGACTACTGATCATAGAATGGTCCAAATCTTCAGCTCTAGGGGAAATAGGAGCTAGCCTTTTTAACCAACATACTTTTTTTTTTTTAAAGATTTTATTTATTTGACAGAGAGAGATCACAAGTAGACAGAGAAGCAGGCAGAGTGAGAGAGGGAAGCAGGCTCCCTGCTGAGCAGAGAGCCGGATGCGGGACTCGATCCCAGGACCCTGAGATCATGACCTGAGCTGAAGGCAGTGGCTTAACCCACTGAGCCACCCAGGCGCCCCACACTTTTTTTTTTTTTTAAACACACCTAGTTAAAACACCACACCTTGGATCAGGTCCAAACACTTCTCACTGCAGGCAAGGAGAAACTTGCAGAGGACTGATCTGCAGGCAAAAGCAGCCAAAACATAGCAGTAGAGCGCACACAGCATATACCAAAAAAAGTTCCTAACGTGCCAGGCCCTGGACAGTATATGCTCTCTTCTTAATATAACCATTACTCCCAGGAGCAGGAAATGTAGCAGCTTTTCCTAACACACTGTAGACAGAGGTCTAAGCAAAATCCCAAGATGGAGAAATTCATCCCAAAAGAAAGAACTGGAAGAGATCATGGTCAGGGATCTCATCAGAACAGATAAAAATAATATGTCTGAGCCATAAATGACATTAGTGCACAGTCAGCTCATTTTTCCTAATTCTATTCATCTAATTTCCCACCTATACTTTACATAAACAGGTAACAATAGGAGCAACAATAAACTCACAGTTTTTTAGTCTTAGCTTTAGTCCATGGTCAGCGGGGTCTGTCGGCTGCAGCTTCCATCTCTGGGGGGGCGTCCTTACTCTCGTCTTGCTTGACGTGACCCGCATGAACCCAGGCCCTAATGCCTTCTACTTTTCCTGCCGTGGGGGGGGGGGGGTCTTAAGGATATTACCTGGGCTTGAGAAAAGCATAGAAAACACTAGAGAATCCCTTTCTGCAGAGATTAGAGAACTGAAAACTAATCATGCCTAAATTTTAAAAATGCTACAACTGAGATACAAAACTGACTGGATGCAATGAGAATGAGGATGGACAAAGCAGAGGAACAAATAAGTGATACAGAAGATAAAATTATGGAAAATAATGAAGCTGAAAAGAAGAGGGAAAGAAAAGTACTAGATCACAAATGCAGACTTAGGGAACTCAGCAGCTCCACAAAGTGTAATAATATTCATTTCATAGACATCACAGAAAAAGAAGAGAGGGAAAAACAGGCAGAAGGTTTATTTGAGGAAATTATAACTAAAAACTTCCCTAATCTAGGGAAGGAAACAATCATCCAAATCCAGGAAGAACAGAGAATTCCCATTAAATTCAACAAAAGCCAGCCAACACCAAGACACATCATTGTACAACTTGCAAAATATAGAGATAAGGAAAGAATCATGAAAGCAGCAAGGGAAAAGAAATCCCTAACTACAAGGGAAGACAAATCAGGTTAGCAGCAGATTTCTCCACAGAAGTCTGGCAGGCCAGAAGAATGTAGCAAGATATAATCAACGTGTTGAAGGGAAAAAATATGCAGCCAAGAATACTTTATCCAGCAAGTCTCTCATTCAAAATAGGAGAGATAAAGTGCTTCCCAGACTCCCCACTAAATAAAACAAAACAATGAAAGGAATTCATGACCACTAAACAAGCCCTACAAGAAACATTAAAGGGGTCAGATTAAGTGGGAAAGAAAGACCAAAAATGACAAAGACAAGAAAGGAAAAGTGAAAATCTCCACAATCAGACTTTACAGATAAAACAATGGCACTCCATCTCCCCATGTCCTCCATGTTATTTGTTATGCTCCACAAATAAGTAAAACCATATGATAATTGACTCTCTCTGCTTGACTTATTTCACTCAGCATAATCTCTTCCTGTCCTGTCCATGTTGCTACAAAAGTTGGGTATTCATCCTTTCTGATAGAGGCATAATACTCCATAGTGTATATGGACCACATCTTCCTTATCCATTCGTCCGTTGAAGGGCATCTTGGTTCTTTCCACAGTTTGGAGACCGTGGCTATTGCTGCTATAAACACTGGAGTACAGATGGCCCTTCTTTTCACTACATCTGTATCTTTGGGGTAAATACCCAGTAGTGCAATTGCAGGGTCATAGGGAAGCTCTATTTTTAATTTCTTGAGGAATCTCCACACTGTTCTCCAAAGTGGCTGCACCAACTTGCATTCCCACCAACAGTGGAAGAGGGTTCCCCTTTCTCCACATCCTCTCCAACACACGTTGTTTCCTGTCTTGCTAATTTTGGCCATTCTAACTGGTGTAAGGTGGTATCTCCATGGGGAGATGGAGAGAAGGGAGCTGAGGGAAATTGGAAGGGGAGGTGAACCATGAGAGACTATGGACCCTGAAAAACAACCTGAGGGTTTTGAAGGGGCAGGGGGTGGGAGGTTGGGGAAACCAGGTGGTGGGTATTGGGTAGGGCATGTATTGCATGGAGCACTGGGTGTGGTGCAAAAACAATGAATACTGTTATGCTGAATAGAAAAAAAAAAAACTATGGCACTAAGTTCCTATCTATCAAGAATTACTCTGCATATAAATGGACTAAATGTGCCAATCAAAAGAAATAGTGTATAAGAATGGATGAAAACGCAAGACACATTTATATGTTGCTTACAAGAGACTCCTTTTAGACCTAAAGATGTCTCCAAATTGAAAGTGAGATAATGGTGATACATCACTCATGCTAATGGACATCAAAAGACAGACATAGAAACCATATTTCTTTCAGACAAACTAGATTTTAAACCAAAGATGGTAACAAGAGATGAGCTAAAGACTGTAGTCAGAAATACAAAGGACACTATGTCATTCTTAAAGGATCTATCCAACAAGAAGATCTAATAATTGTGAATATTTATGCCCCCAATTTGGGAGAAGCCAAATATATAAATCAATGAATAGCAAACGTAAAGAAACTCATTGATAATAATATAATAATCATACGTATCTTTAACACCCTACTTACATCAATGGACAGGTAATTGAAGGAGAAAATCAACAAGGAAATAGTGGCTTTGAATGACACACTGGACCAGATGGACTGAACAGATATCTAAATGATATAGAAACAACCATAACAACAAAAACTCAGTAGAACAGATCAATGAGAGTAAGAGCTGGTTTTTCGAAAGACTGAATGAAATTGATAAACCCGTGCCACACTTATCAAAAAGAAAACAGAAAGACCCAAATTAATAAAATCACTAAGGAAAGTAGAGAGATAAAAACCAATACCACAGAAACAATTATAAGAGAATATTATGAAAAATCATGTGCCAACCTTACACAAAAGTGAATTCAAAATGGATGAAAGACCTAAATGTGAGACAGGAATCCATTAATATCCTGCAAGAGACACAGGCAGCCACTGCTTTGACCTTCACCATTGCAACTTCTTACTAGACACATCCCAGGAGACAGGGGAAACAAACATAAAAATGAACTCTTATGACTTCATCAAGATACAAAACTTCTGCAAAATGAAGGAAACCCTGAGGGGAGAAAAAAACTAAAAGGCAACCTATGGCACGGGAGAAGATATTTGCAAATGACCTATCCAATAAAGGGTTAGTATCCAAAATCTATAAAGAACTTATTGAAGTCAACACCCAGAAAACCAAAAATCCAGTTAAGAAATGGGTAGAAGATGCGACTAGACATTTTTCCAAAGAAGATAAACAGATGGCTAACAGACACATGAGAAGACGCTCAGCCTACTCATCATCAGGGAAATACAAACTGAAACTACAATGAGATACTACCTCACACCTGTCAAAATGGCTAAAATTAACAACACAGGAAACAATAGATGTTGGTGAGGATGTGGAGAAAGGGGAACCCTCCTACCCTGTTGATGGGAATGGAAACTTGTGAAGCCACTCTGGAACACAGTATGGAGGTTCCTTAAAAAGTCAAAAATAGAACTACCCTAATATCTAGCAATTGAACTACTAGGTATTTACCCAAAAGATACAAAAATACTGATTCAAAGGGGCAATGCACCCCAATGTTTATAGCAGCATTATCAACCAAAGCCAAATTATGGAAAGAGCCCAAATGTCTATTGACTGATGGATGGATAAAGAAGCTGTGGTACACATATAATGGATTATTACTCAGCCACCAAAAGAATGACATCTTGCCATTTGCAATGACAAGGGTAGAGGTAGAGTGTATTGCACTAAACAAAATAAATTTGAGAAAGACAAATACCATGTGATTTCACTCATATTTGGAATTTAAGAAACAAAGCAGATAAACTTATGGGAGGAAAAAAAGAGAGGGAAAGAAACCATAAGAGATTTTTCATGATAGAGAACAAACTGAGGGCTAATGGAGGGATGTGGGTTGGGGATGGGCTAAATGAGTGATGGGTATATAGAAAGGCACTTATAATGAGCATTGGGTGTTATATGTAATTGATGAATCACTAAATTCTATTCCTGAAACCATTATTACCCTATATGTTAACTAATTATAATTTAAATAAAAATTTGAAACAAAAAATAAGAGAGACAAATACTATATATCACTTATATGTGGAATCTAAAAAACAAACCAATCAACAGAAACAAAGAACAAATCAAATTGTTAAATACAGAGAACAAACTGGTGGTTGTCAGATGGTAGGTGGGTTGGGGTATTCATGAAACAGATAAAAGAGATTGAGAGATACAAACTTCCATTTATAAATAAATAACATGAAAATTATAGCATATGGAATATATTCAATAATACTGTAATAATGTTTTATGGTGACAGATGGTACTACACTGATCACCGTGGGCACTGACTTATTAGGTACACAATTCTTGGATAAATATAGATCTGAAACAAATATAACATGTTAATCATATTTGAGTAAGAAAAAAGTAGACAAAAGATCTGAACAGACATCTCACCTAAGAAGATATAGAGATGGCAAATATGAATATGAGAAAATGTTCAATATTAGTATGTTATTAGGAAATTGCAAATAAATATAATGAGATAGGACTATTATAGATACACCTATTAGAATAGCTTAAATCCAAATAACTGGCACTGCCAAATGCTGGTGAGGATATTGAGTGACAGAGACTCTCATTCATTGCTGATGGAATGAAAAATGGTGTAGTCACTTTGAAGATAGTTTGTATTGTGCTAAATGAAATAAGCTGAGAAAGACAATTATCATATGGTTTCACTCATATGTGGATCATAAGGAATAGTGCAGAGAATCATAGGGAAAGGTCAGGAAAACTGGATGGAAAGAAATCAGAGAGGGAGACAAACCATCAGAGACTCTGGTCTCTGGGAAACAGACTGAGAGTTACAGAATTGAGGGGGGTAGGGGGAAAGGGTAACCGGGTGATGGGTATTAAGGAGGGCATTTAATGTGATGAGCACTGTTATACACAACTAATGGATCATTGAACATTACATCAAAAACTAATGAAGTACTACATGTTGGCTAATTGAACATAATAAAAAGATAGTTTGGAAGTTTGTAAAAATAACAAAAAACCAAAAAAACTAAACATAATCTTACTATATGATCCAGTAATCACACACTGTGTTATTTATCCAAATTAGTTGAGCACTTACATACACACAAAAACTTGTATACATCAAAAACTAATGATGTATTATATGTTGGCTAATTGACCATAATAAAAAAAATAGAAAAATAGGAGCACCTGGGTGGCTCAGTCAGTTAAACGTCTGCCTTCTACTCAGGTCATGATCCCAGGTTACTGGGATAGAGTACTGCCTCAGGCTCTCTGCTCAGAGGGGAGCCTGTTTCTCCCTCTCCCTCTGACTACTGCTCTGTCTACAGGTGTTCTCTGTCAAATAAATAAGTAAAATCTTTAAAAAACAAAAAACAAACTTGTATACAGATGTTTATAGCAGCTTTATTCATAATTTTCAAAAATTGGAAGCAAGAAAAATGTCATTCCGTAGATGAATGGATAAACAACTTGGGTGCATACACACAATAGAATATTATGCAATAGTTAAAAAAAAACTGATCAAGCTCCAACTAGACACAGAGGAACCTTAAATGCATATTGCTAAGTGAAAGAAGCCACATTGAGAAGGCAGATACAGTATGATTCCAACTACATGATATTCTGGAAAAGGCAGAACAATAGAGAAAGTGTAATAATAAGAATAAGCCTTTGTAAGGGGCTAAGAGAGGAAGTGTATAGGAGGGAATGGTGATTAGGTATAACAGTGATTTTGGGGGGATGAAACTCTTCTACGTAAGTTTGTGATGGTAGATACATGACATCATGCATTTGGCAAAACCCATAGAAATGTACAACATAAGTAGTGAAGCTTAATATAAAATATGGATTTACGTTAATAATATTTTCTATATTGATTCATCAATTCTAACAAATGTACCACAACAATTTTGGAGGGAAGAAGGCATATGGAACTTCTGTTTACTTTCTGTTAGATTTTTCTGGAAACCTAACACTGCTCTAAGAAGTAGTCTATTAATAAAAAGTGGAAAGAGAAAAAGATGGTACAACCACTGTGGAAAATAATTTGTCAGTTACTCAAAAAGTTAAACATAGTATTACCATATAAGCCACAATTCTGCTTCTATGTATATACATCAAAGTATTAAAAACAAATCCTCAAACAAAAGTTGTAACAAAATTTCATAGCCGCTGTAATCACAATGGCCAAAATGTGGAGACAAATCCACTGTCCAAAAACAAAGGAAATGATAAACAAAATGCATCATATCTGCACAGTAGAATATTATTTAGCCGTTAAAGGAAGGAAATACTGATACATTTTACATAAATTAGCCTCAGAAATAATATGCTAAGTGAAAGAAACCAGATGCAAGAGTTCAAATACTATATGAATTGATTTATATGAAATATCCGGAATAGGAAAATACATGGAGACAGAAAACAGATTAGTTTTCTGTGGTTGCTATTGGCTGGGGAGAGGGGAGAAGGTAGAAGTGACTGCTTAATGGGTATGGGGTTTACTTTTGGAGTAATGAAAACATTTTAAAATTAGAAGTGATGTGTGCACAACATTGTGATTATAGTAAATGACTGAATTATACACTTTTAAAATGGTGGATTTTATTTTAATGAAAAAAATTTAAAAAGGAAAGCAAGGATTCTTCCTTTAGGTGGGGCATCTCCATCTGCTTTAAGGAAAAGCAAATTTCCTTAAACTATACAATGGCCAGTATGTCTACATCATTTCAAATGTGCTAATATTCAAAACAATAAGCTGCTAGAATCTGGAAAATAATCCTCTGAGCAAAAGCACTGTAATCAGAGAAATCTGGTGGCTATGTAATAAATAGTGCCTGAACTCCAAATTAATAATCTATTAAAGAAGAATACTAATTCCAGTTTTGCAGGGTTTCTGTGAAAATTAGAATTAAACACAGATAGTAATTAGCCCAGTGCATGGCACATTATGATTTTATTAAACTGATTTTCTGATACTGTTAGATGAAGTAATATACCATTTAATAATTAGTTTTACATTGAATGAACAAGATCCAAATTTTGTTATTGGCTATATATTATTTAAATGAGCAAAAATATATATTTTCAATATAGAGTTGAAAATTTATGAACAAATGAGTTAATAAATATAAACCTTGTGTCAAACTAGCTTTAGAGAATGAATAAAGGAATCTTGACCAATTGTTACCATTTTAAGCTGACTATACTACTTATTTAAAACTTTCTGTTAATCAATATTAAATTAGGTGGAAAAAGATCTTAACAGTGATTCTCAAACTTTAGTCTACATTAGAATCATCTGGAGGGTTTCTGGTCCATATCATCAGAGTTTTTAATTCCTTTTGGCTCTGGCAAAGACCAGGTAACTTGGATTTCTAACAAGTTTCCAGGTGATGGTGATGAGAACCATTGCCTTAGGGCATCACTGTTAATACTTCACACTTGAGACCATAATCATGAAAACAGGCATATCATTTGTGGTAAAAATATATCTTTTTTAAATATTGTTTACATACATTGTTAGTGAGATTTAATTCACTGAATTTATTGCACTCATATGTTTGTTCAAGCTGCCCTCTTAACTGATTTTATATTTAATAAACCAGTTCACTGAAGTTGTTGCTCAAAATATGATTTTCCTTAAAAGATTATTTCAAAGAATTCTCTCTGCTAAGTTAGTCATGACAAGCATTGATTTTCCCTTTGGTAGCTTTTTGGTGATGGCTTAAACGGTAAAAAAAACAAATAAACAAAACCCCTGATACCTTGAAAAAGGATCAGTATTTCTACTACATACTGCATATATGTCATGATCAAATAAACAACTTCTATTCTTCTGGGAAAGCAGTCTCTTCTATATTTTAAATGACATTTACCACTTAAAAGAGCATTACTGGAGGCACCTGGGTGGCTCAGTTGGTTAAGCACCTGAATCTTGATTTCAGCTCAGGTCATAATCTCAGTGTTGTGAGATCAAGCCCTGCATTTGGCTCCATGCTCAGTGTGCGGTCTGCTTGAGGTTCTCCCTATCCCTTTACACTTCCCACCTCTCTCTCTCTCTCAAATAAATAAATCTTTTAAAAAATAGCATTACTGTAAATTACTGTAAAATGTGTTAGTTTTCTGTATTTCAGGAAAAAGTTTACAGCTCTTTTTTCGTGCAAAATGGTGGGATTTGTTTTTATTTATTTTTTATTGTGTTCAGTTAGCCACTGTATAATAAATAATTAGTCCTTGTTGCAGTGTTCAATGATTCATTAGTTAAGTATAACACCCAGTGCTCATCACAGCACATGCCCTCCTCAATACCCATAACCCTGTTTTCAACCTTACATTTTGTTACTCACATTTCTGAAACTTAGGGCTGTATAGTTCTATAGGTATTATACAAATGATATATATTAAATGATTTTTAGAGTAACTTTCTCTTGGAGCAAAATTCAGTGGCATGTAGATTTGAGTTGGAATTCCCACTGCAGCATTTTTTTGTATTAACACTTATCCTACTAGATGATGCATGGCATCACCATAGGAAATACATAGGGCAACAAATAAACTGAAGTTTTAAAAAATAAAGCAATGAATTGAATGTGAGAATTGAAGAGGAGGGGGAATGGTAGTGATAATGATATTATGATGACTATTGCTTCACTAAAAGCTGGAACTTGCTTCCAGATATTAGCACTGGCTGCATTGAAATATACAGTTTACTAAAGGAGAGTAAAGAAAAGAGATTTCTGACACTGATAAATGCAAATATAAAACATGTTCCACAGGCATAGAATGGGTTGTACAGAGAAACATGAGCAGAATCTACAGTGATTCATCTATGGCTAAGGGGAAGTGTGTCATGAAGCTAAACTATAGCTGTTGAGCCTGATATAATATTTTAATATTTTTCCAGGTTGAAAGCTGATTGTCAATACTGTAGAATTGAAAAGGTAAAAGTGTGAAAACAAACATGTGAGTCCTAAAACCAAAATGTAAATGCTACCAAATGTTCATACCAGAGATCTCAACAGTCACAAATTCTGATTGCATCACCAAATGTAAGAACATATAGCAGAAATGAAAGAAAGCAAAATTCTACCCCAATATCAGATGGAACCCTCCAAAAAACTAGCTGTTTTCAAGACAAATTTTAGCCTTTAATGAAGATTAACTAATTAATGCATTTAATTTTAAGGTTTTTTTTTTTTTGGAGGAAATTTAAGGCTTCTATGAAAAGTAAAAAAGAATCCCTGAGGCAAAAAGATGTATATTCAGAAAAGCAAAGAAGAATCGGGCACAACGGAGACAATTATACTATATAATGTATGTTATGAGATAAACTCTTCTCTCTGTAACCTTTCTGTTGCCATGATAGTCTGTAAAATTATGTATATGCAATTAAAAGGCACTTCTTTATAACACATCTTGAAATTTGCATGTATGTTTTCTTGTCTATGAATGCATAATTACTTCCACCTGCAAAGCAGGTATTATTTCACTAGTCATTTTTCCATAACTGAGCATTAAGAGACCACAAACAACTGTGTTCTTTTACAAGCAAATTCCACTGTTAATATTAAAATAAGTTTTTGATCTGTACAGTTATTTGCAATTCAAAGCATGTTATATGAATTATATCTATATAATAATGTGAGATAGAAAGCATGACTTCTAAAATTAAAATGTTTCTGTATTGATGATTGATTTGGATCATCTATGCTGCTTTTCATAATTATGACAACTGAGTTATAATGAACAGTAAAGTCTTGTTTGGAACTCAGAAACCACATAGCACTTCATAAATGTACTACTTAGAACAGCAGGTTTGTGATATGTTGAGTACACAAATTCACCTAGTAATATACAAAGTATATTAAATGCATCAGTTTCACTTAGAAGATGCTACTTTAAAAGTAAATTTATACTGATCTAAGAGCCTGGTTCTCATCCCTGGCTACATATTATAATTATTTGGGGAGTTTTTGGAAAATTACAATAGCTAGGCTACAGTCATAATCTCAAGTAAATCTTAAATACCTGGGGTGGGGAATGGGCATCAGTATGTTTTAAAAAACTCCTCAGGTAATTTTAATATGCAGTTAGGGTTGGAAACCAATGATAGTGAATCACAACCTCTGAGGCAAGATCTAGGAAGTTGACTGTGTTAGCTTCCTACGTGATAATTTGTACTTTATGGTTTGAGGACAATTGTTAGAAGTCCTGACTTTTCCCATGAGGAAGGCTTTGCCCTAAACAGATGACTGATTAATCCAATATTACTCTACTTTTGATCTTTCTTGGTCGACAGAGATACTGAGAAAGGTTGTGGTCTTTTAACTGCAGATTCATCTTTCCGGAAATCACATAAAATAACATTTTCAATCAAGCTCTCTTAATTGTTCTCCTTCAAGGTCAAGATTGATTGATCAGGAACTGTGGCTTTGATGAGCTTTATTCACTTCTTATTCTTTTGTTCTGTTGACTTAGAATTTCCTCTTCTAAACTCTTTGTGGATTGTGCTTATTTGTACAGCCTAAAACACGGTTCCATTATTTTTGAAGTAGCTATTACCAAATCTCTTTAACTTAGCTCTCCCTTTTGCTTTGACAATTTATCAGTGCTTCTTTTTTTTCCACCTGGCATATTCCAGGATTGTTTAGCATTTAATCATTATTGCTAGGTTTTGTAAAGTGAGATTTTATTCTAACCTCTGTATGGATTACAACAGCAAATTGATACTTAGAAAAAATCGGTTTCTGGATTATATTCCTGACTGAATTCAATTTTTAAACTGGGGTTTAAGTGAGAAAAATGAATGGTTATGAAAAAGGGAAATTAGTAGAAAGTCAGGATAAGGTGTGAATACTTTCCAGACAGTGTAGAGTCCTCGACAGCAGCAGGTCTCAACAAATTATTTTCTAAGACTTAAAGAAGACAAAAATGAGATAAAAATGTGGAAGAAGTTGAGATGTCCTTCAACAGATGAATGGATAAAGAAGATGTGGTTCATATATACAATGGAATATTACTCAACCATCAGAAAAGATGAATACCCACTATTTGCATTAACATGGATGGAACTGGAAGGGATTATGCTAAGTGAAATAAGTCAAGCAGAGAAAGACAATTATCATATGGTTTCACTCATATGTGGATCATAAGGAATAGCGTGGAGGAACACAGGGGAAAGGAGGGAAAACAGAATGGGAAGAAATCAGATAGGGAGATAAACCATGAGCAACTCTAGACTCGGGAAAATAAACTGAGGGCTACAGAAGGGAGGGTGGTGGGGGAGGATGACATAACTAGGTGGTGGGTATTAAGGAAGGCACTTGTGATGAGCACTGGGTGTTATGTTCAACTAATGAATCCTTGAACACTATCTCAAAAACTAATAATGTACTATATGTTGGCTAATTGAACATAAAAAATAATAATAATAAGTAAATAAAAATAAAATGTTAAAAATCAATTGCAATTTTATACACAGTAATGAACAATATGAAAATAAAATTAAGAAAACAATTCTATTTAATATAACATCAAAAATAATAAAAATATAATAAAATATTTAAAAATAAGCATAAGAAAAGTATAAGACATGTACACCAAAACATATAATTGTTAAAAGAAATTATATAATACTTAAGTAAATGGAAAGTTATCTCCTGCCTATGGACTGAAAGCCTTAATTGTTAAGATGGCAATACTGTTGAAATTGCTCTAAAGATTCCATAAAATCTCTGTCAAAATCCTACCTATTTCTCTTTCTTCTTTACAGAAATTGATGGGATAATCACAAAATTCATATGGAAATGCAAATATAGAATAATTGACACCATCTTTAAAATGAACAAATTTGATGGACTCATACTTAACCAATTTTTCAATTTACTACAGTGCCACAGCAGTCAAGGTAATTGTAGTACTGTCATACACGTATACATATGGATCAACAGACCAGAACTGAGAGTTCATAAGTACACTGTTAACACTCACTGTTAAGAAGAGTACCGATACAATTAAATACAGAAAAAATAATCTTTTCAACATATGGTGTTAGGACAACTGGGTATCCATATAAAAATGAATGAAGTTGGACTTCTACTTCACACCATAAAAATTAACACATAACTTATCATAAATTTAAATATAAGAGCTACAATTATAAAATTGTTAGTAGAAAATATAGGCATAAATCATTATGATCTTGGATTAGGAAATAGTTATTAAAATATGAAAAACCATTCAGTTTTCCCTCCCTTTCCCTATGGTCCTCTGCACTATTCCTTATATTCCACATATGAGTGAAACCATATGATAATTGTCTTTCTCAGCTTGACTTATTTTGTTTAGCATAATCCCCACCAGATCCATCCATGTCAATGCTTATGGTAGATATTCATCCTTTCTGATGGTTGAGTAATAATCCATTGTATATAAAAACTGAATGGGAAGAAATCAGAGAGGAGATAAACCATGAGAGACTCTGGACCTGGGAAAATAAACTGAGGGTTACAGAAGGGAGGGGGTGTGGGGTGACAGGGTAACCAGATGATGGGTATTAAGGAGAGCATGTGTTGTGATGAGTACTGGATGTTATACAAAAGTAATGAATCATTGAACACTACATCAAAAACTAATGATATGTTGGCTAATTGAACATAATAAAAATTATTTTTAAATTTTAATTTTAAAAACTATTTTAATTAAAAACATTAGAAATTAAAAATAAATAAAATATGAAAACCCAAAAATGCAAACCAAAAACATGAGTAACAAAGGAAAAAAACAAAGAAATTGAACTTAATCAAAATTAAAAACTTTTGTGCTCAAAGAACACCATAAGAGTGAAAAGAAAACCCATATAATGGCAGAAAATATTTGTAAATCTTACATCTGATAAAGGACTTGTATCCAGAATATACAAAGGATCCTTCCAACTCAATAATGAAAAAATAAACCAATTATAAAATGACTGTAATCAAACATTTCTCTCAGGATGATATAAAATTGGCTAAAATTGCCATTATCATTAACCAACAGGGAAACGTAAATCAAAATCACAATGACATAGCACTTCATAACACATAACAATGAAGGCTATAATCAAAACATCATATAATAACAAATTTGGTCCAGGATTTGGAGAAACTGAAACCTGCAAACACTGCTTGTGGGAATGTAAAATGATGCAGACATGTCAGAAAGTAATCTAAAACTTTTTCAAAAAGTTAAACATAGAGTTAGCATTTGATCCAGCAATTCCTCTCTTAGGTATATACCTAAGATAAATAAAATCATATGTAAGTACAAACTTGTACATGAAAGTCACAGCAGCATTATTCATAAACCAAAGGGTAGAAACAACTCATATGTCTATCAACTGATGAATGGATAAACAAAATGTAGTTTTCTGTACAATAGAATATTATTTATCAATAAATAGGAATGAAGCATTAATGCATGGACATAACATGAATGAACTTTGAAAACATTATTTTAAGGGAAAATAGCCAGTCACAAAAGACCACATATTATGTGATTTAATTTATGTGAAATATGCACAATAGAAAATCTATAAAGACACAATGTAGTTTAGAGGTTACCTACAGTTGGGGTGAGCATGGTGATAATGGTGGTCAGGGAGGTGGAAGTGACTGAAAATGAAGATGTGGTATTTTGAGGGGTGGTAAAAATGTCCTAAAACTGACTGAGGTAATGGTTGCAGAACTTTCAATATACAAAAAAGCACTGAATTGTTCTATTTAAATTGATAAATTGTATGGTATATAAATTATATTTCAGCTAAGTAATATTTTTGTTCAATTAAGTCATTTTTAAAAGACTGTCTCTTGTTAAAACAATAGTACAAAATAGCTTCTATCTACTGATGGAATATTATTCTTCAACTAGGCAACCCATTTATTGTAATAATGGCTTAAAATACACTTGGAAATTTGTAAAGTTTGTTCTTTCCTTTCAATACAATGAAAAAATTCAATATGCTCATTTTAATTTAAGAATAAGATGTATAAGTTAACCTTGAAATATGTGACTTCATTTTGAATGATAAAAATTGTCATACTGAATTTAAAATGATGATTCCTCTGAAAAGCTATTGAATTAACTTACTCTCTTCTGCCATTCCCAGACCTTCATCAATGAAAGGTGACTTGAAAGTGCATAAATCACAGTGCACAACTGTAATAAATGCCAGATATACTTAGCTATTTTTAGGACATAATTTACAACATATAGAATAATATTCCAAGTGCACATGGAACACTCTCTAAGATAGGCCACAAAATATGTCTCAAATACTTTGAGAAGTTTGAAATTGTATCATGCATCTTTTCCAACAACAATAGTATGAAACTAGAAATGAATCACAAGAAAAAAATCCAGAAAACACACAAGCACATAGAGGCTAAAGTACATGTTACTAAAAAACCAATGTGTTAGCAAAAAAAATCAAAGAAGAAATAAAAAAAAAAAACACAGGGGCACAAATGAAAATGAAAACACAATGGCCCCTAGGTATCTTATAGTTTTGGGTGCAATTGTAAATGGGATTGACTCCTTAATTTCTCTTTCTTCTGTCTTGTTGTTGGTGTAGAGAAATGCAACTGATTTCTGTGCATTGATTTTATATCCTGACACTTTACTGAATTCTTGTACAAGTTCTACCAGTTTTGGAGTGGAGTCTTTTGGGTTTTCCACATATAATATCATATCATCTGCGAAGAGTGATAGTTTGACTTTTTCTTTGCCAATTTGGATGCCTTAAATTTCCTTTTGTTGTCTGATTGCTGAGGCTAGGACTTCTAGTACTATGTTGAATAGCAGTGGTAATAACGGACATCCCTGCCGTGTTCCTGATCTTAGCGGAAAAGCTTTCAGTTTTTCTCCATTGAGAATGATATTTGCAGTGGGTTTTTCATTGATGGCTTTGATAATATTCAGGTATGTGCCTTCTATCCCTACACTTTGAAGGGTTTTGATCAGTAAGGGATGCTGTACTTTGTCAAATGCTTTTTCAGCATCTATGGAGACTATCATATGGTTCTTGTTCTTTCTTTTATTAATGTGTTGTATTACATTGATTGATTTGCGGATGTTGAACCAACCTTGCAGCCCTGGAATAAATCCCACTTGGTCGTGGT